>NW_024384325.1:0-13135 GCF_016835505.1 Polypterus senegalus
GCAGCTGTGACTCATGTGATTTCATTGCTCTGTGCAGTTTTGGCTGCTTTTCTATATATAATCCACTAAGACACCGACCAGTAGTGCGAGGTGAGAGGGTGTGTGTACAAAGGGTAGGGGCGTAATGAGTGGGGCTATGAGTGCACTTAGTGAAATTCCAGGGTTTTTGCAGCCGAATGGGGTTCAGCGGCTTACCCACGCCTCCCCGGGCCTGTGTAGACACATGGTCAATCTCATGCATAATTATTTTTTGAATGCTAAACACTTCGGGAAAGACACGGTTGTCAAAACGGGTTGGTGTGAGAATAAAACATAAGTGAATGAAAGATGGAACTCTGGAGAGGCAAAATACAACACAATAGTGAACCCCAGCGGCATAACAAACACCGTGTGGCTCAGGCATGCTGTGGATTCTTAGCACGGGCGAAAGGGACTAACTGGGTGGTGGGGTGAGTTTTGCGTCCGGGCAAATGGGCAGGCAGTGTGAATGCCTAGAGGCGGTAGATGCCACCCGGTGAAAGGGTGTTGGTGGGCAGGAAAGCGCTTGGTGTTCCTGTAGGAGCATCTAAGAAGCGATTGTTTGTCAGCGGTGCGAATAGCTGTATGTGGCGTGTAAAACAGTTGGTATCGTGCGTCGTAACCGAAAATTTCGGTTTTAAAGACTGCTTACTTCATTGTGCTTTAACCTCGGGTTGTAAAGGATTGTTTAAGGATCCATGGGATACCCTATAAACCGTTCACATGCTGCATATGGCGATTCACCTCGCGGAAACTGCCTCTATGAACAGTCAACGTGCCGGAGGTGCATACATGCCCATGACATTAACCTGACCTGCACTGCATGTGGCTTTCACGACAGCCGAATATAAAGGGCGCCATTTTACTGCGTCTCGTCCGGATTGGTGCGGGGCCCCCTGCGAGTTGTCTTGTATCCAATGGTCTTGAAGTTGGTGGGCGTGGCTCCTTCTTGCGTGCACCATAGGTGTTCCACTTGTCCGGCTTAGTGAATCCACCCCCCTTTCCCGGTGCTTTCCATGGTTGTCTTGCCTTAGTGAATTATATATAGATGATGATGATGACTGGTTTCTCAGTGGATTTCAGTTTCTACACAGCTCTCCTCCTGGAGATGTGTGCTGAATTTAAAGCACCAGGCTAAAAAGGATAGCAACACTGAAAAGACAAAAAAGGGTGACTAAGCTGATTATAGGGCTCAGGGAAGAGTTATGAGGAAAGATTAAAGAGTTTTGAGCCTTAGTTTAAGAAAAAAAAAAGTAAGAGGAGACCTGAGTGAAGTGTTTAAAATGATGAAGGAAAAGCCCAGTGGATGAGACTTGTATTTTAAAATGAGTTCATCAGAACACGGGCCCAAGTTGGAAACTTGTTAGGGAAATTTTACACAAACATTAGGAAGTTTTCTTTACAAGAGCGATAGACACTTGGAATAAGTAAGCAATAGTGTTGGACAGTAAGGCGTTGGGACTTTCAAAACTGACTTGATGTTTTGGAAGAAATAAGTGGATAGGACTGGTGGGCTTTGTTGGGCTGAATGCCTGTTCTCGTCGATTGTTCTAATGCTCTAAAAGAGTTAAGCCATGTTCCCAAAACACAGACCTACTCAAGATCATTCAGCCAAAGGGCATGTTGATTTCAAGCTGTCATTTTTAAACTTCATTTAGCGCTAGAGTTTTTAATCTCCATTGCATGCTAGAGTCAACGTATAGCTGGGTTTCAAGTGCAGCTCTAGTGTCAGTCTCCGTGCTCAGATGTTATTCTTAAATTCAGACTTTCAAAACCCCCCAAAAGTTATGGACTGGCGCTACCATTCAAAGAGCACTTGGCTCCTCTGGTCCATCACTTTTCAGTTTTGATTTCACATTCTGGATTTTCAATGTGAATTTTTTAGTACACATTTTTCATTTTTAATGTCAGGCCATCACACTTTCTCATTCCATGCTCTCAACTTTTTAGTTTTATTTCATGCCTTCACTTTTCTTTTATTTCTCTCATTTTCTTTTTTGTTTCACTCTCGCCATTTTAATTCTTCATTTTGAGCCATCACCTTTTCTCATGAAAAGAACACAGCGAAGTTCACCTCCTGTTCTTATTGCTTGCTATTTGGTTTGCCTCAATTACCCATTAAAGGTATTGTGGTCTCCAATACATCAATTTTTGGAATATCAAGTAGTCCTGGTAAGTAGTATTAAGTCAGGGTACATCTGTCAAAATGTCAATCAAAGATGATTGATGACTTGATGACCCTGCCTCTGATTGGTGCGTTCAACCTGTCCCATCCTAACCCTGCTCAGACTCCACCTTAATCCCACCCCTCTGACCTGATTGGTGGATTTAAATGATCTCACCACCCCTTCCTCTAATTGATGAGTTCCAACCAGTCCCTCTGCCCAGAACCCACCTTAATCCCACCCCCTCCGGCTTGATTGGGGGGGGTTTTTGTGTAAAAGGCAGTTTAAGGGGTGTTGGTCCTGAGCCACCTTAACCCCAAACCTCAACCGCCTGATTGATTCGGGGGTTTGTGTCAACAGCAGTTTGATGGGTGTGGATCCGCCTTAATCCCACCATACCCACCTGACTGGTTTGGGTTTCTGTTCAGAGCAGATTGATGGATGCTGCCAGAACATGCCAGCAAAGCAGCGGGTCCAGAGGGAATATCGCCACAACTGCTGAAGACCTGTGCATTGGAGCGGGGGAGTCCTCTACAGCGCATTTTCAATCTCAGCCTGGAACAGGGGAGAGTCCTGAGCTTTGTAAACATCTTGTATCACCCCAGTCCCAAAGGTATCCTCCTGATGAGCTGAATGACTTCAGGCCTGTGGCTCTGCGTCACATGTGATGAACCATGGGTGGCTGTTTCACCACCTGGGGCCACAGGTGCCACACCCTCGACCCTCTACAGTTCGCATACCAGGAGAAGGTGGGGAGCAGGGAAGCCCTCATCTATATGCTACCTGTACAGAGGCAGTGGTGTTGTAGAATTATGTTTCTGGACTTCCTGCGCATTCAACACCATCAACCTCTGCTCCTTGGGACAAGCTGCGGGGATGGGAGTAGATTCATACCTGGTGGCATGGATGATGGACTATCTTACAGACAGGCCTCAATATAATGCGTCTTGGGAACTGCAGGTCTGACACTGTACTTTCTCAGGTCCTGTTCAGCCAACATCAGACTTAATACAACTCAGGTCCTGCCCGGTGCAAAAGTTGCTGGCGACACTGCTATTGTGGGCTGCATCAGGAGTGGGCAGGAGGAGGAGTATAGGAACCTAATCAAAGGGCTTTGTTAAATGGGGCGATTCAAACCACCTACAACTGAACACCAGCAAAACCAAGGGCTGGTGGTGGATTTTAGGAGGACCAGGCCCTCATGGACCCCCTGATCATCAGAGGTGACTGTGAAGAGGGTAGACCTATAAATGCCTGGGAGTGCAGCTGGATGATAAATTGGACTGGACTGCCAATACTGATGCTCGTGCAAGAGAGGGCAGAGCCGACTATACTTCCTTAGAAGGCTGGCTCCCTTAACATCTGCAATAAGATGCTGCAGATGTTCTACAAGGTTGTGGTGAGCCCTCTTCTACCCGGGGGTGTGCAGGGAGGCAGCATAAAAAAGAGGGCGCCTACACCTGGACAAACTGGTGAGGGAAAGGGAGGTTCTATTGTAGGCCGAGCTGGACAGTTTGACATCTGTGGCAGAGCAACGAGCTGAGCAGACTCCTGTCAATCATGGAGAATCCACTGCATCCACTGAACAGGATCATCTCCAGACAGAGGCAGCTTCAGCGACAGACTGCTGTCACTGCCCTACTCCACTGACAGATGAGGAGACCCCACTAGTGACTCTTCATTCACCGGGGTAGCGTTAACATTATACAAAGTTATTATCTGTTATACCTGTATTGTTATCACTCTTTAATTTATTGTTCTATATCAAGTGCTGCTGGAGTATGTGGTTTTCCCCCTTGGGATTAATAAAGTATCCATCCATCCATTACCCAACCCACTATCCTAACTACAGGGTCAGGAGTCTGCTGGAGCCAATCCCAGCCAACAATCCCGGGCGGGGTGCCAGCCCGCGGGAGGCGCTTACACACTAGGGACAATTTAGAATCGCCAATGCACCTAACCTGCATGTCTTTGGACTGTGGGAGGAAACTGGTGCACCAGGAGGAAATCCACCCAGACACGGGGAGAACATGCAAACTCCACACAGGGAGGACCAGGGGGGCGAACCCAGGTCTCTAACTCCCAGGCAGCAGCACTACCACTCGCCACCGTGCGCCCCACAACAGAACATTTAAATCAAAAAAAGCAATAAGAACAAGCAAAAGAGATGATAAACACTCACTGACTCCATAGCGCATTCAGAACGAACTACCAGGAACTGTGGGAAATCCTCATCAAACAGAGGTGAGGGCAGTCCCTGGTGGTGATGGGCAGGTGGTACCACCTCTCGGGAGAACAACCCACAACAGACAAGGCACATAACAAAGGTTCAGAGATAAAAATTTAAAAACAAACAATAATGCTGTGACCATTAGCATCGAGTGCCTGTCATTTTGTTTAAAACCCTTTTGAGTAAATGGGAAAGCCCCAACATTTTGCCAACTGGTTGATGGCGGTGATGTTCAAAAGGTTCTCCCCTTTTGGAAGACAGGGCTCTTCACCAATGAATGAGAGGGGGAAACACATTGCCTGTCCTACACTACTCTGATTTCTTACACCCTGCATCACAAAGGCAACTCTTCCTTCTCCTTGAGTCAATATGGCTAAAGTTTTTAATTTCTTTCATCAAGCATTGCTGTTAAGCTGATTTTGGATGGACATCACAAACCCAGTGCATTTCTGGAATATCTCCATGTCTGGGGTATCACTTCATTTTCTGGTCTTTTCGCTTACATGACCTTCACAATTGTTTTTTCGTGTTTTTCCTCTAGGTTTGTCTCTTCTCCTGCCTCCAAACAATGTCTTACTCCACCCTTTCAGGTTTATCTCTTGTTTCTACATATGTTTTCCCACCTGGCTCTAACACTGACCCTCCTTGTCTGACTATTTTTTTGGTAAATCCCTGAACTTGTCTGCATGTCTGTCCTCAAGAAAAGCGGGGGAGATAAATCACTATGAGAACAAAGTGAATGTAACAGACCTCAGGGGGGCTTACTGTTGAATGGTGTTCATCTAAAAACAACAAAAATGGGGCCCCCTCAATATAATTTTAGTTCGGGATCTCCACATGTTTCTATTCACAATTAATGCGTTTTGACCCTTTTCTTCTTGCACTGACAATCCTCCTTCATGCCCCGTCAAGTTTATACACCTGCCTTCTTGTCTGCTTTGCCCCGGGTCAGCATGTCCTTTTCTTTTCAGGACAGCCAGCTGACTGCCCGTTGCAACTGGAACTAGAAATTCAAGCTTTGAAGCCCCGTTTTTCCAATCTTGAAAACGTAAGTGTCACCTCCATCTTATTTTTGATGGTGGAGCATTTTCATTATTCAAGGGAAGTTTCAGTGGCATCTGGGTGAGCGTCAAGTCGTAGCATGCATTTTTTTTAATTTAAAAAACGTGTGCTCACATGGGGGGTGGGTGGTGGGGGTGCATGAAGTTCTCGGCGTTGAATCATCACAGAGGACTTGGATGAATACAGGCTTGGGCAGATTTCTAGGCGTGAAATTTAATGTCAGTAAATGTAAAGAATTACTTAGGAAATAAAAGTACAAATGGGAGGGTTTTAATACACAATTGTGAATATCTTATTAGAAAGGGTTTGGGTCGTGTTTTTTATCAGCGTTTTTTAGTGATAGGAAAATTGATTTATTGCACTAAGTAAAACGTGGCTTAGCTCAGATAGTGCGGCTGCTTTAATCAAATCTCTTCAATTACAAAATTTACTCATGGTCGAAGGAAAAAAAGGCGGTCTAGCAAACATTTACTCAAGCGGGTTTAAAGTGTAAACATGTCAGTTTTGGTAAAATTTAAGTCCCTTTTGGGTTTTTTGCTGTTGTTATTAAAAGTAAATTTTTCAGTTTCTAGTTTTTCCTGTATTGACCTCCTAAAGAATCGTCTTTCTTTGAAATTCTCAGACTTGGTTCAATTTTAATTACGAACTTGACACACTCTTAATGTCCCGACTTTAACTTTCTTGATAATCGGGGTACGAAAAAAAAAGAATTCATGAACCTCCTGGACTCTTTTGATTTGAGATGCTCATTAGTCAGCCTACACATAAAGCAGGTCATACGTTAGACTTAGTGATTACCAAAGGACTAAAAGTTGATGTGAAGCAGGTCATTGATATTGGTCTATCAGACCATTTTTTTAACTATTTAATATAGAAATAATGATAGAAAACATTCATTAGAACATTAGAACATTATAACAATCTAGACGCAGAACAGGCCATTCAGCCCAACAAAGCTCGCCAGTCCTATCCACTTGTTTCCTCCAAGAAAACATCAAGTCGAGTTTTGAAAGTCCCTAACGTCTTACTGTCTACCACACTACTTGGTCGCTTATTCCAAGTGTCCATCGTTCTTTGTGTAAAAAACTCTAATGTTTGTGCAAAATTTACCCTTAACAAGTTTCCAACTGTGTCCCCGTGTTCTTGATGAGCTCATTTTAAAATACAAGTCTCGATCCACTGGACTAATTCCCTTCATAATTTTAAACACTTCAATCATGTCACCTCTTAATCTTCTTTTGCTTAAACTGTAAAGGCTCAGCTCTTTAAATCTTTCCTCATAATTCAACCCCTGTAGACCTGGAATCAGCCTAGTCACTCGTCTCTGGACCTTTTCTAGTGCTGCTATGTCCTTTTTGTAGCCTGGAGATCAAAACTGCACACAGTACTCCAGATGAGGCCTCACCAGTGCATTATAAAGGTTGAGCAGAACCTCCTGTGACTTGTACTCCACAGATCAAGCGCTATATAACCTGACATTCTGTGAGCCTTCTTAATGGCTTCGAACACTGTTGATAGCTTAGAGTCCACTATGACTCCTAAATCCTTCTCATAAGGTGTACTCGATTTTCCGACCGATTATGTATTCAAACCTAATATTTTTACTTCCTATGTGTAATACTTTACATTTACTGACATTAAATTTCATTTGCCACAAATGATATAACGGATTCCAAATTCACTGCTAATCCACCTATCTTGGTATCATCTGCAAACTTAACCAGCTTGTTGACATATTCCTATCTAAATCATTTATATATATTCAAATAGCAGTGGCCCTAGCACTGACCCTGTGGAACACCACTCATAACATCGGCCAGTTCTGATGAGGTTCCTCCACCATCACCCTCTGCTTACTGTGTTTGAGCCAATTCTGCCATTCTAAAAACATCACCCTGAACCCCCATTTCTTTTAACTTGATGCCCAACCTAAATTGGCACCTTATCAAATGCTTGCTGAAAGTCCAGATAAATAATATCATAAGCTCCCACTTTGATTGTATCCTTTTGTTGCCTCTCATAGAATTCCAACATGATAAAACGACCTCCCTCTTCTGACCCATCTGACTGTTCAGAATAACTGCTGTCCTTGCATGTGTTGCCAATCTTATCTTAATTCCTTCCTTTAAATTTTCCTGTGATGCTTGTTAAGCTTACTGGCTATAGTTGCTTGGATCTGCCCTTACCTTTATATAATGGGATGATATTTGCCATTTTCAGTCCTTTTGGGAAATTTCTCCAGTGCACACTGACTTCCTAAAATATGTCCAAGGGTTTATATATGTACTCACTAGCCTCCTTAAGAACACGAGGATAAATTTATCTGGTCCGGTGATTTGTTTGATTTCATATTATTTAATCTGAGCAGACTTCCCCCTCTACAATTTCCAAATCCTCAGTACCTCCTTAGTAGTCCCTGTTCTGCTCTGAGGTTATCCACTGCTAAATTGTAAACACCTCAGAAAAAATGTAAGTTTAGGGCATCTGCTATTTCATTGTCTGTATCTTTTAATTCCCCTTTTACTATTCCTGATGAACGACCTCCTCCTTAACTGTTTTTTTTACTCTAAAATACTGAAAAATCTCTTGGGTCTTCTTTGTTATCTCTTATATTCCTCCCCAACTCTTTTTAGCCTCTCTGATACCCTTTTTTAATGGTTCCCCTCATGTTTCTCTCTCAGCTCCGATTCCTTTGCAGTCATTAGTCTTATACCTTATACAGCAGTTTTTTCCTTTGCAACCTTTTTTTAAAACTTTATTAATCCATCATGGGTTTTTAGTTTCCTATTACTTCCAAATTTAGGTATGTATCTGTCCTGCATTACATGTAAAACATTTTTAAACCTGTTCCACTGCTCCTCGACTGTCTGCACATTTAAAAGCTTTTCCATCCCATCCCATTAGACTTTGTCGCATCTGCTCCCAAAAATTAAGCCCCACCAAAGTTCAACTTAACCAATTTGGTCTTTGCAGCTTACTCTTACAAAATACTGAGAATTTTATTACATTATGGTCACTTGACCTAGTGGTTCAATTACCTCACACCTCAATTCTCTCCTGATTATCACAGAATACTAAATCCAGACAGGCTTCACCCGTGTTGGTGCTTTAACATGCTGTGTTAAAAAACAGTAGCTGATTACTTCTAAAAAATCCTGCTCTTGTGCTCCTCCATCTGCAAGGTTATTACAGTTAATATTTGGATAATTAAAAGTCCCCATGACTATAATATCCCCCTGTAAACTTGCCTTTTTGATATTACTAAAAAGATGTGTGTTGAAATTACTGTCTGAATTGGGTGGTCTATAACACACTCCTACAATAAGACCATTTTCCCTAATATTTTCCAGGCGAGCCAGATGTCCTCACTAAGATGGGGCTCATCATCCAACTGAAGATGACTTACATTTAAACCCTGTTTGGCATAAACAGCAACCCCACCTCCTTTTCTGTTCTGTCTATCCTTCCTAAAAAATGTGTATCCCTCTATGTTACACTCATCCCCATCTTTGTTATTTAGCCAGGTTTCATGAGAAGCTTATTGTTAAAAAAACGCTTCTTTGATTCATCAGCAGCCTTAAAGCTTACAAACATTCTAAGCAATCGGTCCGTTTATAGTGCCAACTATAATAGCGAGGATAATGTAAATAGTAAGGTGGAAAAATTTAATACTAAGGTGAGAGCAGCTGCTGACATAGTCACACCTGAAAAGACAGTTAAAAAATCTTCTAGCATTGTTATACCATGGAAGACCCAAAGAGTGTCTGATTTAAAGAGAACATGCCGTAGAGCTGAGCGTAAATGGAGAAAAACTAAACTAACTATCCACTATGAAATATTGAAGGTGAAAATAACAGAATACAATAACACTGTCCGTCTTGAGAGGCACTGCTATTTCTCTAGAATTATTAATAATAATGCTAGCAATCCCAGAGTCTTATTCTCTACGATTTATCGTCTGCTAAACCAGATAACTCAAAGGAATGCCTCCAAAATACTTCCAATGAGACTTGTGAGGCTATTGTTGTATTTTACAATCAAAAAATTAATGATATTAGAAATAACATAGTACATCCACCCAATACTGATCCTCTTAAACCCGGTATTCCATTTTAAGCAAATTTAATTCTTTCACTTGGATAGATTTACCTGATTTATATAAAATAATTTCTCAAATGAGACCCTCCACCTGTGTTCTTGACCCAATACCAACAAGTTTTTTCAAAGAAGTATTGGGTGTGCTAATTCATAATATTCTTCACATAGTAAACTCGTTATTAAATACGGGGGTCTTCCCAGACTGTCTTAAGACTGCTGTAGTTAAACCCCTACTCAAGAAAAATTATCTTGACTCCTCTGTTTTTGAAAATTTAAGACCATTTCTAACCTGCCCTTCTTAAGTAAAATTCCAGAGAAGGCAGTTATTATGCAACTAAATGACCACCTAAATAAACCTGCCATTCTTGATAAGTTTCAGTCGGGTTTCAGAACAAATCACAGCACAGAAACTGCACTCGTTAAAGTAGTAAATGACTTTCGGGTAAATGCAGACAGAGGCCATGTATCTGTTCTCATCCTCTTAGATCTGAGTGCTGCATTTGACACCATTGATCACAATATTCTTAGAAATCACCTTAGTCAATGGGTGGGCCTCTCTGGCAGGGTCTTAAATTGGTTTGAATCCTACCTGGCAGGGAGAAAAATCTTTGTTAGTTGTGGTAATCAAATCTCAAAGACACATGATATCCGATATGGTGTTCCACAAGGCTCTATCCTGGGTCCGCTGCTCTTTTCAATCTACATGCTTCCGTTAGGTCAGATTATCTCGTGGCACAACGTGAACTACCACAGCTATTGATGACATGCAGCTGTATTTATCAGTACACCTGACGACCCTGACTCTGTTGTTTCACTAACATAAAGTCTTACTTGTGTTTCTGAATGGATGAGTAGTACTTTTCTCAAGTTAAATAAAGAAAACAGAAATTTTAGTGATTGGCAATAATTGATATAATGAGGTTATTAGAAATAAACTTGATTATTAGGTTTAAAAAAAGTAAAGATGGAAAAAGACTTTAGGAAACTTTTGCTGTGACCAATTTTAAACCCTATTAATCAGATCACTGGACAGCATTTTTTCATTAAAAATATAACAAAAGTTAACCTCTTCTTTTTTCGTCAAATAGATTACTGAAACGCTTTCCCTCTTAGGCCCCCCAAAAAGTCATAAATCGTTTGAAAGGGGTGCGGGGTGAGCTGTTGAACCCTAACTGGAAAAAAAAATCAAAAATTTTTCCCAAGTTGATGTCACTGCTGGTTACCTGTAAAGAATTGACTTTAAAATCCTGCTTATGTTTACAAACCTTAAAAATCGCTCATCTTATATATCTATATCCCCCTACAGATTTTATTTATTTTTTCTCAGGCTTTGGGTTTTTTTTCTGTCCCCCCTGGCCATGGACCTTACTTATTCTATTTTAATTAATTTGACTTATGTTTTTTTTTTATTGTTTTCTATTTCTCTATTCTTTTTGTAAAGCACTTTGAGCTACATTTTTTGTATGAATATTTGCTATATAAATAAATTTGTTGGGTTGATTGTATCAAAATGTCTGACATTTATTTCAAATGTAACCGTCTTCAAATCCTTAAAATTTCCCAAGAAAAACAAAAAGAATGGTGGGCGGACGGTCTTCTGCTTTTTTATGAACCCCAAAATCGGGAATAGCCCCTGGGAATTCACCATTCACTTTAAAACTGCTAAAATCACATTATTTTAACTGGCCTTCTCCTTCTTTTTATTTTAAATATTGATGCTCTGTATATTCAATTAATTATCATAACTGTTCATGGTGGCTCAAAATCCGTACCAACCCCTAATCTCTGTTCTTTCCGGTTTTCTGTGGTGGCGCTCACCACCACCACCTAATCAAAACACCAAGATGTTCCTACTTTGATGGATTAAAGGCCAGAAGTCCACATGACTATCATCATTAAGTCCTTCCATGGAACCCTAAATTAAATGAGTACTGTTCATTGATGTTAGGTAAGAATGTCCCGAGGGGGCTTGGCAGTCTCATGGTCTGGAACCCCTGCAGATTTTATTTTTTCTCCAGCCGTCTGGAGTTTTTTTTTGTTGTTGTTTTTCTCCTTCCCTGGCCATCGGACCTTACTCTTATTCTATGTTAATTAGTGTTCTCTTATTTTAATTCCAACTTTGTCTTTCATTCTCTTTTTCTTAATAATGTAAAGCACTTTGTGCTACATTTTTTTGCATGTCAGACAGTGTTAAGAAACAATTAAGACGGCAAACAGAATGTCATGTTATATAGCACCTTGATGTGTGAAGTACAAGGAGGTTCTGCTCAACCTTTATAGCACACTGGTGAGGCCTTATCTGGAGTCCTGTGTGTGTTTTGGTCTCCAGGCTACAAAAAGGACATAGCAGCACAAGAAAAAGACAATAGAAGAGCGACTGGGCTGATTCAGGGCTACAGGGAATGAGTTATGAGGAAAGATTAAAAGAGCTGAGCCTTTACAGTTTAAGACAAGGAAGATTAAGAGGTGACATGAGTGAAACGTTTAAAATGATAAAGGGAATTAGTCCAGTGGATCAGGACGGTGACTTTAAAATGAGTTCATCAAGAACACGGGTACATAGTTGGAAACTTGTTAAGGGTGAATTTCACACAAACATTAGGAAGTTTTTCTTTACACAAAGAACGATAGACACTTGATATAAGCAGACAAGTAGTGGTGGACAGTAAGACGTTACGGACTTCAAACTCAGCTTCATATTATTTTATAAAAATTAAATGGATAAGAGTTGGCGGGCTTTGTTGGGCTGAATGGCCTGTTCTCGTCCAGATTGTTCTAATGTTCTGGCCAATTAAGATGACTACGACCATACCAGTATAAAAAGAGCCCAAGTAAAAGGAAGAGGAGATCCTAGAAGAATGCTGTTCTGTAATTTTAAAATGGAGGCAATGAGACAAGTAGCAACTCTGGAAACTAATAGTCTAAAAACGTATGTATAATGTAAAGTGGCAAAGCATGCCTTCTGTTTTTCTGACACACGTTTGTGAGAACAAAAGGGGACTGGAAATAATCATTGTAGCTCCAATTCCTGGTATTATCTTTTTCTTGAGGTAAGGATGCGTTTTCTATTTGGTTGTGTGATAACAGTGAATTCGTGGGAGGAGATCTCACACAAATACTGACAGTAAATCAAGCATGGTAGGAAATGTTTACTGTGATTTAGTCTTTCAAAGGAAACTGAGGCCCAGGCGGTTAAATGTCAATCGAGGATCAACTGCTGAGGTAAGCGCACAACTGGTCTTCTTTAACAATGGCTGAATGTCATAATATTGGTGTGTTTTTGTTTGAAAATGACATGTATAAGCTATTTTACCATATGCTTGATAACTTTCTTGGGATGAAAAATTGGCGACTTGGTAGTTTTTTAAGCTTTTATTTTAACGGTGGTGGCCCATGCCCAATAGCTCCATTATAAAGCACCTGTGCAGGCAAGATACTGTATTTAAAAAAATGTATTGAAAACACTTGACTTTAGAACACAATTTTGTGATATCGCATTATGTCGAGGTCACTTTTCAGGCTCTGCCACTCAATGCAGGCACTTTACTCTTTTTCACTCCCC
>NW_024384326.1:0-60694 GCF_016835505.1 Polypterus senegalus
AGGTTGAAAATCCTAAATGACCAGGCAGCCTGGTTAGTTGAACACCTGCATTATCAGGAGGCCCCATCCCTTGCTCATTATAGAGGAGATTTTGGAAAGAAACTAGAAAAAAATCAAAAGAAACATAATAAAACAATTAACAAAACAGAAAGTACTTGATGAAAGAAAGTAATTAACACAAACAAATGTGCTCTTGAAATAACAAAACCATTCAGAATCACAAAGAAAATGAACACAGAGAACCAAGAAACCATTGAACATGTTGGACTTATTGGAATTATGAAAAATAAAGAAATAAAATGGCCGCAGTATAAACTGGTTTAGCCTGACGGTCCTGTTGTATGCACAGGTGCTACAATCTCCTCCCATACAAAACAAAGAAAAGGGTAAGTTTAGTATATGTAGGAAAATTAAAAAAGTAATCAAAATCCAGCAGAAGTCGCCCATAACTCCTAAAAACGGTGTTATTTTACATACATCTTTTCATATTCGTAAAATCATTGTCACCAAGATTGTATTAATGTCTAATCTAAAATTGGCATCCTTGGAATATTTATTCAACTGACTTATTTCTATGGTTCAGACTGCTGTTGGCTGCAGGTGAGAAATTTCTAACATTGAAAGTGGGTATAAATGACATCTGCTGACTCCTAGAAAAAAGGGACATGATAAAAGGAGATAGTTAGCTACAGGTGAAAAACTTTTGCTTCAGATAGAACTGAGTGCAATTTTATACTCATCTTTCTTTCACACTGAAAGACTAAAGAATGTTCCTCCAGTGCAAAGGCATCTCAAAGTGGCTGACAGCAGTAAGCCAAATTACTAACACACAGTCTCGAGTTTACTAACACCTCTGGTGTCATTGAGATCAGCATATGAGACAGACAGCAAGGACCTGGAGCAGCAGAGTGCATGCTGTTCTAGGTGCTGAGATTTGAACTAAAATCCATCCTTCATTTTGATATTTTCAAGACCTTCTCTTTAAAACACAGACTATTTAGAGCTGAATCCTATTACAGGAAGAACTTTTGATGGAATGCCAGCTCATTGGAGATCAAAAACAAATTCATTCACAGTTTCTTTGACCCAGATTGGAGTTTCTAATTAGCATTACATGGTCATCACTGTGATGAAAAGACCCTGGAATACCAAAAGAAAACATTTTCAGATGAAGATAGAATATGCAAACTCTACTCAGATAGTAACCAGGCTAAGGAACAAACCTAGGTTCCTGGAGGTGTGAGACAGTTGTACAAACTACTGCATCATCATGTTGTCCAGTCTATTCAGCAGCCAAGTTCAACTTTACTGCATATTTCACCCTACATAATCATCAATGTCACAAGCACAAAACTACAACATATTGGAAGAAACACAGAATATTATCCATCCCTAGTCACTGTGAGACCACTAGGGAGCATTGTAGCACCCCAAAACACAGACATGACCATCACAATACAAGTTTAGATACAATAAAAATGTTTGTTTTTACAAATACCTGACAAAAGGCTTCTTTAATAAACACGATCACAATACAATTCTTCTCCTCTTTTCTCTCTTCCACTACTCCATCCAAGCTTTGTCCTTCTTCCATCCAACTCCCACCACCTTGATGAGATTAGCAGTTTCTTTTATGTTGGACCTGGGAGTACTTCGGTGCGAGGGCATTGCCCAATGGAAGTACTTCCAGGTCATTCGAATAACGTAGGGCTGATAATGCCATGCAGCTCCATTTTCATGCTGCCAGTATAGCTTTTAAATAAATATTTGGAAACCAATACAAATATTGTATTGTCTGAAATGTGAACATGTGGTGATGACATAAGCCTTATAAATAATCTTGAGAATTTGCCACTTGTATGACAGCACATAAGTGAATTATATATTCCATTTTTTTTATTGTTTTGTAATTTGCTGTTATAACGATTAAGTTGTAGGGTGCCACGTTCACCTTGCATTTGACTCTGTTTGATGTATAAGACATCCTAAAAGTAGTGTGTGATACCATAATTGATAACTTAAAATGTTCTTGTGGGAATGAATGGGTGTAATAGTAACATGTTCTCAGATGGACTGCTACCCCATCCAAGATTAATTCCTTCTATACACTGTACAGTCAATAACTGGATTAAGCAGCCATTAAAGGGACGCTCCACTGAACAATGATATTGCTTTAATGTTACTTAATTTCTGTAATTTATAATGTCAACTGAGAAAAAAATTTAATCTTATGTTTAATGCAGAATGGAGACAGCAATGTTTCTGAGGTAAATGTCCATAGTGAACAATGCTGAACAACAGCAAACAATATATATAAAAAATCTTATATTATTCATGTCATAATCTACATGTCAAGTTATTCACTGTATGTTCCTATTGTAACATAAAAAATGTATTTTACTAAAATATTAGCTAAAAAACACTGCTCATAAACAAAAATGGAAAATGTACAACAATTGAGCATTTGAATTAAGTCCGCCTCAACCCTCACTCATTGGTCACAAGTCCAGCCCAGCTAAATGCAAATGTTGGCTCACATTCAATTTGCATTCACAAGAGTGATTTCCTGAAGTGGTTTATCCAACTTAATTAAAGGATAAGTGTCTGTATGTCTGTCTCTGTATTGTCCAGTGGCTATGTCTCTGTGATTCCAATAGATGGTGCATCACAAACACTGCTTTAACAAATCCCAAACCAAATAGCATACAACAGAGATAAATGCAAATGTTAACTCGATTTCAACACATCTTAAATGGGTAGCACAGCTAGTTTAACAATATTTGGCAAGTATACATGTGCTTGGCATGTGCAGCATACAACTGGATGAATGGACTTGTAGATTTGGTGACACTAGTAACATTAGATTTTTTCTGGACTTTCCATATCTTTTGTCATTGTCCAGCATTGGTCACCATAGACTCCTATTTGTTGTTCTGCATGTCCATATGACATTAACATTTTATTTTTAATTCAAACTACATGGATAAGTAACATATAAAAATGTTATTGGATAGAGTATTCATTAAAGATATTCAAATAAGTGGAATTTCTGACAGAGGTCACTGAGAATCTTCAATTCAACTATTTTAATTCATAATACTTTATAAGCTTATAATATATTCATTTATAGACACAGGGTGGTTAATGTAATCAAAAGGCATCATGCCTGGGAGTTGGTCTATCCAATGCAGAGATGGGCGTCTGAAGTGGAGCTCCGCTAGCAGCGTGTTTTTTCATATTATTTGCTTATTATCCTGAGATATCCTGTATCTATTCAACCCAAGGAGACTGCTACAGTATATATGAGCATTTTATAAACATGGCCAGCAAGAAAGGGGTCCAAAGAATCGAAAACTAAAGCTGCACCAAGCTAAGATCAGCAAGCCTTAGCTCAAGATATGGCCTTTCAGAGAGACCTGGAGCAGCTGGGAGTACAGACTCTTGGGACCAAGGTCGCTACAGCTCGTCAGGCTGAGAGTGAAAATGGAGCGAATGTACGATCATGAGTGCAGATCTGATAGCTCCGATCGGAGAACACCTGAAACTGGAAAAGGCCTTACAGTCCCTGATCTCATACTCCACGCGAGCCGGAATAGCGGGACACCGGCTACAGTAGAGCTTGACGCCACCTACGGTGCAAGAAAGTACAATTGAAATGTCTACACTGCAGGTGATGTTCGCTGAGCTCATACAAGATATGAAGAAAACCGAGAAGGCAAATGAGAAAGCAAGGACAAAGGCACACCACATGAGAGGCTGAAACAGGAGATGCTGGTATTGAAACAGGAATGGCAACAAGCAAACAAAATGCAGCGGCTGATGCTCCAACAGGCAAATGAAAGGCTGCGACAAGAAATCCAAGTGGAGATGACTGATGCTGGGTAAAATTGAAACGCTTACTGATCAATTGAGGACTCAAGGAGACATTTACGACTAGGATTGAATTAGCAAAATTTAGCTACAGTGTGAAGAAAAAGAGAAAATGTCAGTCAATGCAAAACTCGGAGACAGACTGGCTGCTTTGGAAAATGGTAGTAGAAGGTATAATGTCAGAATTGAAGGTCTGCCTGAGAATCGAGAAAGTTCAAACCTGGTGAAATTTTCAGCTGAACTTTTATCTAAAATAATCGGGGACGACTTTAAAG
The DNA here is from genome assembly GCF_016835505.1 of Polypterus senegalus. Classification (NCBI taxonomy): domain Eukaryota; kingdom Metazoa; phylum Chordata; class Cladistia; order Polypteriformes; family Polypteridae; genus Polypterus; species Polypterus senegalus. The sequence goes on from NW_024384326.1 coordinate 4,146, forward strand.
CAGAATCTGAGATAGCAGCGGCTTATCGCATACGCTGATTAAACACCGTTAGACCTAGACCAAGATCTTTTATAGTTCGTTTTGAACAATTATCATTTAATTAAGAGGTGATGGCACTCCTCAGAAACAAGGAAGATATTACATTTGAAAATAACCACATTTGTATCTTCTCTGACTTCTCTCCAGCAACAGCTACTAAACGCGCAGCCTTCTACAACATCAAACAGTGGTTACGGCAAGCCAACATCAAATACCAGCCTCTTGTACCCGGGCAAAACTGAAAGTGGAATGGCAGGGTCAATTCTATGTCCGCTAGCAAGGAAGAAGCAGAAAATGAATTAAGAAGCTGATCCCGGGACTATTCTGATACATAATAGTGAGTCATGGCGGTTAATGATAAAGCAAGGATTAATAATCTACTGTCTGATCTATTCGTTTTAAATTATGGGTTTTTATCAGCATATATTCTCATATATTCTCATTACTACTAAGTATTACTAGGGCTCTATCTGTTTATGTTTTATTGTGCTTAATTACTTTTTCTTTCTTTTATCTTTTTTTTTTTCTAATTATTTATTTATCTACCCTAAACGAGACTGTTCAATATCATACCCCTGGTTTATTGTTATTGCTATTACTGCATTAAGACTTGTTATCTTATTCTGACACATCTTTAACACCATACCTGGGTTTATTATCTGGGTAGATCATCTTAATGCACTAAAATTGCTGAAGACTATATATTTATTTTAAGTGCAAAATTTTTCTTTTTTTTCTTTTTTAAAGACTATATTGGTAATAGATATCTCTATCTTTTAACCCTGAAACATCGCTGCATTGGGGCTTGTTTTGCTTTGGACGTGCTCTGTCTCTGGGAATGTCAAAGGACTGGGACTGCGTGAAGTGGGTTTTAGCCTCACTTGGGGAGGCAAAAAGGGTTGGTGGGGCTTTAAGGGGGAGAAAGAGAGCGGATCTATACCTAATCTATTTTATTAATCTTTATAATTATAACTACCAACGTAATAATAAGCTGCATGGCAGCAACTCTAGGGAAATAGGAAATTAAGGCCAAAGCTGTCTCACTTCCAGTTAAGACTATAAAATGACATCAAAAACTCAGAATCAGTGTCTCCATGATGGGACAGTTAACCTTGTAAGCTGGAATGTTAAAGGCCTGAATCACGAATTAAAGAGAAAGAAAGTACTCTCTCACCTAACAGGTCTAAATGCCAAAATAGTATTTTTACAGGAGACCCACTTACTAAGCAAGGATCAATTCCGGCTGCAAAAAGACTGGACTGGCCAAATGTTCCATTCTAGTTTTACGAAGAAAACTAGAGGTGTGGGAATTCTCATACATAGAACAGTACCATTTGTAGCAGCAGATGTAGTATTGGATCCTGAAAGGAGAAATGTAATGGTCATGGGAGACTTATCTAACTGTAAAATGATTTTGATAAATGTTTATGCACCTAATGTTGATGATAAGGAATTTATACAAAATTTATCTGCATCCATTCCCAATCTGAACACTCATAAAGTTATAATGGCTGGGACTTTAATTGTGTTCTAAATCCACTTTAGATAGGACTTCCTCCACAGGGGAACGGCATCTAAACATAAAGATAATTACAAAGATTATAACTGATCACAACTTATCAGACCGCTGGAGGTTTTTAAACCCAAATTCAAGAACATATTCTTTTTACTCACCAGTACATCATTGCTACTCAAGGATTGATTACTTCTTTATAGACAATAACTTCTTGTCTATGATTAAATCTTGCAAATACAATGTTATTGTTATTTCTGACCATGCACCTATGATCTTGGAGCTAAAATTACTAGGCCCCATACACTCACCCCGCAGATGGCGCCTCAACCCAATTCTATTAGCTGACAAGAATTGCACGGAATTTATATCCAAACAAATCAAATTCTTTCTAGAGACAAATACATCAACCGAGATCTCTGCAGGAATACTCTGGGAAACTCTCAAGGTCTTCTTAAGAGGACAGATTCTCTCATATCTTTCCCACAGAAATAAATCCGAAGCCAAGAAAGCAGCAGAGATAAAAAGCGAAATTACTAAAATAGATGAAGAGCACGCCAGACTACCAAGCAAGACTCTACATAGGAGGAAGCAGGCTCTACATTCAGAATTAAACCTCTTGACAACTAAAGAAACTGAACAACTAATCTAAAAATCAAGACATCATTATTATGAACATGGAGAAAGCTAAAAGTTTTTATCAATAAACTCACAAGCAGGAAGTCATAACGCAATCTGTAATGACCAACACGAACGGAGATAAAATCATTAACACAAAATATAATGCACACTTTCAAAGACTATTATAAATCCCTATATACTACGGAGTTTTAAGAAGACAATACACAATCCAATGCATTTCTGGATACATTACAGATACCACAAATAGATGCTTTTAGTGCGGAGGAACTTAATTAAACCACTGGCGTTATCAGAATTACTAGATGCTATAAAGTCACTCCAAGGCGGGAAAGCAGCAGGCCCTGATGGCTACCCTGCAGAATTTACAAGAAAATTCTCACTCAAACTAACTCCCTCCTATTAGCAAATTTACAGAAGCCAGAGATAACAATGTCTTCCCCAAACCTTTGCTAAGCACTAATCACGGTTTTTCCAAAACAAAATAAGGACCTATTACAATGTGCATCCAAGACAATTTCACTTCTGAATAACAATGTTAAAATACTCTAAAATCATAGCTAGAAGGATGGAGAAAGTGTTCCCCGGTAATATCACAAGACCAACTGGATTTATTAGGGCCGACACTTATCGCAAATCTTGAGCCTATAATGTAATATACTACCAACTAAATCAAACACCCAGTATTATCATTGGATGCAGAAAAGCAATGACATGATTGAATGGAAATACCTTTTACTACATTGAGAAGTTTGGGTTTGGCCTGAACATTTGTGCATGGATTAAATTACTGTACACTAACACAGAAGTTCAGTTTGCATCAACAAATTTGCCAGACTTCTTTAAACTAGACGTGACCAGACAAGGTGCTTGTCACGCTGCTGTTCATTGCCATTGTACCACTGGCAATACATTGTCAGAAATACTGATTAGATAAAGGGGTTACAAAGGACTGGAACAGAAAATCTCATTATATCAGAATGACATGGTACTGTATATATGGACTAGAAAAATCTGTGCTGCAGTCTTAACAGCACTCAGAATTTCAAAAATCTCTGGTCTCAGAATTAACGATAAAGTGTACTCTTCGTGATTCTCAAGCATATAATATTAGATTAGATACCCTACCTTATCATTGCAGAACATTTTAAAATACCTCAAACATCAAAGAAAAACAAAAGTTTTTTATCAAAAAAATTTTTCGTCTTTTTAAAAAAAAAACAAGACTTAAAGGTAAACCCCTTCATCCAATAGCGGGAAGAATTAAACTGTTAAGATGAATATTCTTCCAATTTTTTTTATTTCAAACATTCCAAATACATTAAAAAATATTCTTTAGGAAATTTGACCCAAAAAACCCATTTATTTGAATTAAAAACATCCAGGGATCAAAAGAGAATTTACAAAGAAAAAAAGGCAGAAGGCTGAGGGTTTTACCTTTAACTTTTTTATTACTGGGCCCCCAAATATACAGGCAAAGAACCGGGACCAAAAAATTGAAAAAAAAAGGCTTGGCCCCAATAGAAGTAAAATCTTGCAGCTTTTTTGTTTTCCCTTTTTTGTGCTCCAAAAAACACTTTATGGGGAATATACAAAAAACCCAATTGTGCTCCACTTTTTTAGAATCTGGAACCAATGTAGAAAGCATTTTAAGATGGAGAAGCTTCTATCTGTGGCACCTCTGCAAGAGAACCATCTTTTTAACCTTCACAAAATATGCATTTTTTAATATCTGGAAAAATTTGGAATTAACGTTTAGAGATTTTAAAAGACAACATTTTTGCATCCTATGAAAAATTTAAATTCCAAATTTAACATTCCACTGCAATTTCTTTTCACTATTTCAAATCGGGAACTTTTTTAAAACAAAACCCTTTCCAGATTTTCCTCATCTTGCACCCCACCATGCTAAAAAAATTTTGCTCAATCTTAAGGACTTAGACTACTCTATATATATAAAATCATTTTACCATCCCTCCCTTTCAAAGATCCAAGAGGACACGGGGAAAAAAGATCTGCAAAATATATCAGAAAAGGAGTGGAAAGAGCTGCGAGAATTACTTGAGCCCTTTGCACAAAGCATACAATTATAAACCAAATTAAAATTCAGCACACCCACTAAAAATTTCCCCAAAAATGTTTCCAGGGATGATCCAACCCGTAATTGCAACCAAGCCCAGCCTAAAGGGTCACATGTTCGGGGCCTCCCCCAAATTAACATTATTCTACAAAAATTTTAATTCCCTCTAGACAGTGTTTTTTTGGGGCTTCCAGGGGGGAAAAAGGAGAAAGACAAACAAATTGTGATTGTTTACTACACTTTGGCAACAGATTTATTCTGATAAACTAAGAACCCAAACTCCCTCTTTAAGTCGGGGAAACTAATGTTTTATACCATTTGAAATTAAAAATAAAATACTCGAGGGGATCCGAAAATTTTTTTCAAAACATGGAATCTAATGTTTTTAAAATAAGTTCATGAAGCACAGAAATTTAGTAATTTAGGTTTTTATGTTTAAATTTTAGGTTTGTTGTTTCTTTTTTGGGGCTGGGATCACCATTTAATTAATTTTCTATTTTAAAACTTGATTGCTTTGTATGGATTCCAAAAAATTAAAAAAATTTAAAAAAAAAAAGGATCATTCAGGGAAATAAAATAGATTTTAAATCTATACCCATTTGAGTATTCTACCCTTTTTTGTATTTTTATTTAAGGGCATCTTCCAAGAAACATTTAATCTTATCAAGGAACTATTTCGTGAAAATCAATGTATTTCACATCTCCCCTACAGATTTTCCAACATGATCTTGTCAATGACCCCCATGGGGGTTTTCGACCCCATCCTGAAAGTTATTATTGATCATCGGGAGAAAAATTTTATTATAACACTGTATTTAAAGATTGATGAAAAAAAAGAAAAGGGGGTTTTCAGTCCACCAGTTTGTTTAATGAACTTGTTGGTGTGACTCAGCGGAGCTGTATTTAGAGGGTGCGGGGTAAGGGGGCCCAGCTGAAACCCCAAAAGAAGCCCTCCCCACTTACAGTCTGTACTTGTCCCTATCTGAATGGGAGTTCCCCTTTAGCTAATACTGAAAAAGGGGGTGTTTTTAAAGGCCATTAGAACCAGAGGTCATGGGTTCTTTTTGGGGGCCGTTTTTGCCTTGCAAATCATAAAGGGAGAAGACCCATGGTGTGTGGGGTTTATGACAAAATAGTGGTTTATTTTACCTCAGTGTGTGTGTGTATTTGTTCACCAAGATTTAGAATTATTTATTTCAGTACAATTTTTTGAATTAGTTTTGCACAGGAATGAAATTTTTCTTTAATCCATTTTTTAGATGTTGAAGCAGAAATCCTCCTCTCCCCCTCCATTTGAAAAAACGTATTTTGCTTCATGCAGAAAAAAAAGAAAAATTTATAAAAAAAGTGTCTATGGTGACCAACACGAACAAAGTAAACAATATCAAAAATGTCCTTAAAAATTTTTATTTTTCCATTATCCATATGCTAAGTCATTCAGTCGGATGCCCCAATGTCCAAAGACACATTTTTTTTAGAAAAATATTTTTAAATACCCCCATTCCCGGGGGAAAAATGGAGAAGAGAATTAAGACCTCCCCCCCACCCCTCTGGCCAGGTCTAGTTTTAAAGGTTTTTCAGAGATTTTTTTTGAAATTTTAAATCAGTCTGCTAATCCTCTTCCATCCTCTGAAGTTGAATGGGGATTCCTCATCCCTTCAAGTTTTGGAGTATGAACCGAAACAAGAACCTTGGTTTTTTTGTCCCATGTAGATACTTTTTTGAAATTTCAAAGGTCAGTGTCACCATGTGAGAAAATTTCCCGGGATGGAATGTTTTTTGCCGTTCACCACCAAAGGCCTGTTTTCAATGTCCCCAGTATAACTGTGGGGCTCTGTACTTTCAGAAACCCTACATTGGGGGATTTTGCCCATATTTATTCACATTTCCAGACTGGTTATTATTATGTCTGTCCCCGAGATACCCCCAGTCCAATTTATCCATTTCAGCCTCCTGAACTTTAGGACATGTCCTGCTTTTCTTTAATGCACAAAACACAGCACAGCAAAAAAAAAAAGAGATGAAAGCTTTGGGAGAAATTTTTATTCACATTTCCCCCCTTCCATATTTTTAAGGTTGGGTTTTTTTATTGATTTTTAACTGAAACAATTTGGGACAAAACAAGGCAGTTTACATTTGTTTTTTCCCCCTTTTTTCTTTTTGTTGAAAAAAAAGGATTTTAAAAACTTTTTTTATTATTTTTGTTTACTGTAGGGGAAAAAACCAAAAACGTAGCTCATTGACTTTTGACCTTTTACACTGGTACTTGAAACAAATTTGGGTAAGGCCCCTTTTTACAGTGGGGAGTTTTGCATGAAATGAAAATTTAGAGCTGCCCCCTTTAAAAGTGTTATATAATCCCAAAGTTTATTTAACATGAGCCCCATGTTTGGTGAGAAAAATGAAATCTAAGATTGGATCGGATGATAAAGAATTTACAAAAAAATTGATTTGAAAAAGCTATATAATATCCAAACGTAGCGGGTTTTCCTTTAAATGATGTATTATGGGGAGTGAAAATTTTACAGTTCAAGGATTTAAAAAAAAATTTTTGTGACAGTAAAAATTTTAAAAAAATGAAAAAAATAGTTAACATTTGTCAGTGCCTATTTATAAGAGAAAGAGTATGAAACTATTAATGCCAAGGAAGTTTTTTCATGAGTGATCATTGCGGGTTTTAAATATAATACCAGTAACGAAAATTTCCTATTTTTCTACTTTTCATGTATGTTTAGATTGCTTCCCAGAGGTTGATGCGTTGGTTTCCTGAAACCTTCTTTTCTCCAACCCCATTATTTTTTTTCGGGTATCTTTAAAGAAAAACTATTAAGAAAGTTTGTGTTGAAATTTTAGTATGTTTTCTTAATTTTTTCACTTGCAGGACAAGTTTTCAATCTGCCTCAAGAATGATTTGATATGAAGAGTTGGGGGAAGGGAGGGCAAAGGGGGTGGGGAAGAAGGAGTTCAAACGGCTCCTTCCCCCCCTGGCCACTGCTGAGAGTTGATTCTACATAAAAATAAAAAGGTAATAAAATCACCCTGGGGGGTAGAGGCGTGATATGTGTCCCAAAATTTTCGTTTTTTGGTCAAAGGGGTGATTTAAAATCCGGGACATAAAAAATGAACAGCCACGTAGCATTGTAAAAAGATTTTACAGAACCTCAAAAAGAAAAATTTACATTTCAAATTTTTTTCAAACTGTTGTGATAGGTGTAACTTGACTCTGCTTTCCTTTGGGGTGAAGTCCTTTATTGATGTGTATTGTCAACTAAGTTTCTGATCGTTTTCAAGATTTCTAGTTTTACTTTACAAAGTAGAAATTTTTTGCACAAAATAATGTCCAAAATCCAAAAATTGGGGTTTTTTTTAAGGGGGAAAAATAGGGGGAACCCCCAAAAGCCACGGCACTGTGAATATCCAGAGAAAAAAAAAACTCAAAAAATGGAAAACCCCCAAAAAAAACAAAGATGGTATCCAAAAAAAAAAAAATATTTTTAACCGTATTAAACACATCTTGAATATTAAATTATCATTCACAAAAAATTTCCCTGTGTTCAAAACCCAATTGCAGTATTTTTTTTCAATCATTTTAATCATAAATTACACTTTTTTAAAAAACAAATTAATAATTTCATCAAAACAATCAATGTCACCTGTCAGAATAAGTAGCATTTGGGGGATTTTCATTAATTTTAAACAGAAAAACCTACGTTCCATATAAATATTCTGGGGGGTTATTTTAGATAAAAAAATGAAACCCTTTGGGGAGGGGGTTTTAAACAAATAAAAAAAAATAGGACCCCCTATAAATAAAGTAGCTATGCCGGACAATGTATGGTTTCTTCTTAATCTTTTATTCTGACTTGTACTGAGGCTTATCCCACAACCTTAAGATCACCTCTCTCTGCTGTTTCCCTTTTAATTAAAAAGTACCAGGGGACATAAAACAATATCATTCTTTTACCTTCCCAACAAAAGAAGAAAGAATATATTATTACAGAATAAAAAGTGGCCCCAATTCATAGTTGTGGGGAATTTTTTGAATTAAATTAGGGGCAATGTTTTGCTTCAGATTGGTTTCATGTTGCCCTCCCATCTGAAAAACCCCAAAAAAAGGATGAAGGTCGTCCCTAAACCATTTATTGCCAGTCTCGACTTAATTGGCGGGTTTTTGAGAAATTTTTTTAAAAGGGTCCACAAAATAAAAAATTTTCCTCCATTTTAAACGGGGGGATACACAGACCGATTTAAAAACCCTATAATGTCAAATGCTTCCATGGTGAATTTTTTTTTCCATGGTAAAAAAAGTTTCTGTCGAGTATTATGGCCTTCGGGGGAAGGGGGAGGAGTTGTTAAATCAGAAAAACCGGTGAAATTCAGGCCCCGTGCAGTCAATTTATCAGTCACAAATTTGTTTCATATCGTTGTTACTGAATCAAAAAAACCAATTTTTCAGCTGGTTTTTTAAAAAACGATCGATTTTTTTGGGAGCATTTGTGTTAGTGGGGGTTAACATTTTAGCAGAGCCAGCCTGGGCTCTGTGCTGGCATGTAATGACATAAACCTGGCTTTTTGAACTATTTTTACTTGGGATTAAGAAAAATCCAGATTTTACAAATTCTTTTTCCTATTTAAAAGGTGGCAAAGAGGGCCCAAGAAAGAATCATTTTTTATCATTAAAGAGACAATCAGTAAAGCCCCCCCAGTGGAGACGGGGCCTACAGCTAAAAAGCTTGCCTCCCAACTCCTCATTTACCTGTCCCCCCCTTTGGGCGGGGGAAAAGTCCGAAAGAAGTGCGGCAATTAAAGTAGTCCCTTTAGTGATGACTAGAATGTTTTCATGTTTCGAAAGAAGAAAACAGCTGTATTTTAAAGGAGATTTAATAAAAAAATATGTGGGGGGAATATCATCATCCCAAAATTTACGGTGTACGATAGAAATCAGGAGAGGTTTTAATCACTAAAACCGAAATTTTCCCTAGGGAAGGTCAAACATCTTTTAAAAATGTCATAACTAGAACAAAGTAAAACTGAGAACAGCAAAATGAAACCTGAATTTTTCATAAATTTAATTTTTTTAAGGAAATATGGACCCTTTTTTGACATTAAATATTCGGGATCCGTCAAATCAAATGTACCAACATTAAAAAGTAGGTTTGTAAAACATACAAAAAAAGAGCTTGAGCTACTATATATAAAATTAAAATTGACCTTAATTGCACCTATATGTGGCACTACCCCTTTCTTAAAAACATCGGAGATTTAAGAAATTTAATAGAAGATTTATTTACTTTTAAATTCAAACAGCTGTAGAAAAATGGTATATTCTAGAAACATCTCTTAATTAAATATTATGTAAATGTAACATCCAAGGTATAAAAAATAATTTTCATCGTTAACTGTTATACAGAAAAAAGATAAAGAAATGTCATATATGATCTCATTTTGTATGAAAAATGTGCTGGTACAAATTAACCCCAAAGGGCAGTTTAATAGACGGGTTTCGCACTTAATTTTTTTTTTCCCTAAAAGGTATAAATGCATTTGGGAATTTGGGTTTCCAGACTACAATAAAAAGACAGAAGTCAATTTAACAAATACTGTAAACAAAAAGTGTTCTTTACGATACAAAACCACTCAGTGGAAGCGATTCAAAAAAGGGTGGGGGACCGATCTAATTATAAAATTTCATTTACTATAACAACGGCAGACTGTTGGGGGAATTTGACCGCTGAGTGGGGGAAATCAATCTTTCCCAAAACAATGAAATGTTTGATCGGCTGGGCTTTAAAAAAATTGATTGTTTTCCCGCATTGCATTAAAATTTCATAATTAGATCTGGCACCCCCTAGGTAATGGGTTTTTCTCCCCAGTTCGCACTGAGATGCTTTTAATGCCAGGTAAAAATGTACTCTCAAATGATATCCAAAGAGTCCCCCAAAACCAATTGTTAAGCAAGTTTGGGTTACTTTTTCCCCAAATTGGAATATAGAGGAGGGATTGCAACCTTTTAAAAATAGGGGAAACCCGGGGATCCGGGGGGGGGTGAGTCGCTGTCCTGACGGGGGAGCAAGAGGTGGCTGGATCTGATCAGGGTGCCCCCTGGGCGCCTCCCGGGGGGGTTCCGGGGAAACCAACCAGGGGGAGGCCCCGGGGGGACCCAGGACACGCTTTAGGAAGCTCCGGGGTGGCCCGGGCTTTGGGTTTTCCCCCAAAAGGGAAGAAGTGGCCGGGAGAGGGGAAATCCCGCCCCCGTTGGTGCCCCGCAACCCACCTCGGATAAGCAAGAGAATGGGTGGGTATATTGCCAATGGAAACCCCCAAAAAAAACTTTTAAATGTTTAAAAAAAGTCAGGGGAAACCAGGAGATGGTACTAAAAACATCATGGCACTGAAAATCAATATTTCAAATGAACTTTTTTGTTGCCAAATTAAACCTTTTTTGCCTGAGTTCTCAGACTACCCTTTAAAAAAGATTTAGCAAAGAGGGCTGAATATATACTTTATTTAAAAAAGCATTTCAAACCTTTGGTCTTTGATATGCATAGGAAGGTTTTTTAACTTTCTGTAACCCAAATCATCCTGGGGGATTTTTTCCTTTGGAGGTATTTGTGCAATAGGGGAAAAACAAAAAATTGATGTAGATGCATGAAAATTTGGTTTTTTGTTTTAAACACCAAAAAATAAAACAAAACCTACAAAAAAATAACCTTTTATTAATTCTCCTATAAAGTAGCAGAGGAGAAAAAACATGAAAAAAAAAACATAAATGATCAACATTACAAATAACTTTTAATTTGGGCTGTAAAAGTTGGATTTAAATTAAGTCCCAAAAATTGGATAAAAAAGTTTGTGTTTAAAAATTGGGAAAACCCCATTTGTTTAAATCGGAATTGATTGATGACACTTTTCATTGTTAGTTCCTGGCTCTTAAAAAAAAGTTGGTTTGAAAACCTGACGTTCTGCATTTAGTGAATTGTGATATTGTGTTCTCTGAATACCAAAAACAGTAGTTGAGGGGAAACATTATCATTGTTTTTAAAATGATTTATTTATATACCAAATTTTTGGACTATACCAAAAAAATTTCTCCAAAATTAATATCAACAAAAAAAACCAAAAAAAAAGTAGAAAATTTAGATGTAAATCAAAAACCAAGAAAATGAAATTATACTACAAACACACATTTAAAAAAAGGGAAAGAATTAGGTTTATTTAGTCCAAACATAAAAAGTTTCATTTTTTAGTTTATTGTGGCTTTGGCGTTCAAACTTTTAATTTCGTTTTTATTTCAACCCCTTTTTCCAGGGTTTTAGAAAAAGGGACCACCAAAGGGGGGGGGCCCCATTACTGCAAAAAAAAAGAACGGGGGCCTTTTAGGGGCCCTTTAAAAAACTTTTTTATACATTGGAAAAGGGTTTGGTGGGTTGATTTTTTTATACCACAAAAAGGTGTTTCAAGGCACCTTCCTGAGATGGTTTTGGGACCTTGTGTGGTCTTTCCCGCCCCCCCAAAAAAACTACACCCAAGATTTCCCCCTTGCCTCTAAACCCAAATGACAAGGGGGATAAAACTGTGAAATAGGGTTAAATTTTCAATTAAGGGGATGGGTGCGGGCAGTGTTTTTTAGATTGCCAGGCCCAACCCTCCAACTCCCCCCCCTATGGTGTAAAAAATCAAAAAAATGAACAACAATGCAAGTTGAAAATTTTCGTTTTAGGCTGTGTAATTAAAATGTTTAAAACCCTTTAAATGAAAATGTTATATCATAAAAAAAGATAGGTAATAATTTGTACTGGGTGTGTTTGTATTTTTTGGGATCTCAATTTTAAATTATTTGTATTATTACTTTTTAATGTTAAAAAATAAGAAAAAAGCCCTGACCAAAGAATTTCCGAGGGTTTTTCCTTGCCGCCCGGATGCAACAATATTTTTTTTAAAAATTAAACAGGCCATTTAAATTTCAAAACTTAATGCTTAAAGGTAATTGGTTTTAATGGTACCCCCCGAAATGTGTTCTCTTAGCTGCTTTTACTTCCCAGCATCCCTAGATATCCCTTGTTTTGTTTGAGCCCCCCCACCCCACTTTCAAACCCACCAACCTTTTTAAAAAATTTCCCCTTTGGGTTTTATTAATGCAAGGGTTTTTTAAAAGTGTCACCTTTTGAAATGAAAAAGGGGTTTTTTCTAGTTTTTTTTCCCAGTGCTTTGGAACAAATGTTTTTTATATTTTTTTTTTAAAAACAATTTTGTTTCTTCAATTGACTCACAAAAAACAAGGGAAAAAAGAAAAGGAGATTCCCATCTTGGAATGATTTTTAAAGAAAATAGATAGGTGGTAATAAAAATATTCTTTTTGACGTTTTTTAATAAACCCCTTTCCATTCACTTATTTGAATAAATCACGCTTTGGCTGGGAACAAAGCCATCTCAACAGCATTGGGAATTTATGGTGGTGGGGACATGTTCAGAAGAATATAATTTCAAATTTGCCATGAAAAATTAACGTTTTATTTCAGGGGCTATTTGTCTTTTAACACAAAAAAAAAGAAAGACTAACAGTGAGAAACCCCGAGTGATGAATTGACCTCCTTCCCCCAGCTGTTTTGTCTCTTTTTTCCCGTCTGGGTTTCCCGTTGTTTAATTGTAAAAAAAAATGTGTTTGAAACGTTTTCCGTTTAACTAGGGAAACCTGACATTTTCCCGTAAATTTAAATTAAAAAAGAGTTATAAAAATTTTTAATTATATTTTGTCCCGGGTAACTGTTTAAAATAAGAAGCCCTTTTTTAACCAAATATCACCCAATTTTAACATTTTAGGGGTTTTAAAATTTAAGAAAGGTGTTTTTTCCACCATTTTTTAAAAACAATTAAAAAATACAGTTTATTTTTGTATAGCCCAAAAACACACAGGGGAATGGAATGGGTTTTTAAAACCCCGCCTTTTAACCCCCCAGCCTTGACTTGAAAGAAAAAAACCCCAAAAAAAATTTAGGGGGAAAAAGGGAAAAAACCCGAGTTCAAAAAGACCCTTTTTTAGGCTTTGGGGGGCAAAAAGGGGGGCAATACAAAAATAAAAAAACCAAAATAATAATAAAAATTTTGAAGGGTTTAAAAGTGTGTTAAAATTAGGTTTGATATTTTTTTGAGTCCAACCCGGGGCCCCTCTAGCTGCCTCCCCCTTTCCCCCAGCAAAACGCTTTCATGAAAGGAACCCCCTTTCCCATGATTCCCGTGATCCTCCATAGGGATACTTTACCAAGGGAAACAACTTATAAAGCACCAAGCACGGGTAAAGGGAAAAAAAAAAGTGAGGGGTTTTATTCAAATAATACAGTTCAGGGTTATAGTGAATGCCAAAAAAGATGCAGTCTTTAAATTAACGCGCCTATCAGGGTATGCAAATAAAAGGAGTCTTCAGCCGAAAAACTGAGACTGGATCTTAGGGGGCAGACCCCAAAAAGGGCCCAACCCAAAAAACCACCCTCCCCTGTTATTTTTAAATCCTTGAACCAAACAGGGGATCTTTAGACTTAAAGGCCAGGTTTTGGCATGATAAATTCAGACAAGTGCGGGCCCGGCTTTAATGCTTTATAAGGTTAAAAGGGGGATTTTGAAACGCCCAAATTAACTGGGGGTGTGGGTTTTAAAAACGATGTTCATATTTTCTTGTTCTTGTAATAATTTTTATGCATTTTTATTAACTGGGGGCTTATAGAGAAAGTTTGAAAGCCAGTGAAACCCCGAGAGCAATCCTTAGGATATGCAGAATTAATTTCCAATCCGTTTAAAATTTTTTTTAAATTTTGATGGTTTTTTTAATTTGATTTAAAACCAAATCAAATCAAAACAATGATTGGTTCATAAAAATTTTAAAGAGTTAAATATTAAAAAATTCCAAACCCCCCCCAAAAAAAACCCTTGTTTTACAAAAAAGGTTCATTTTCCCTTCCCAAATTTAAAAAAATTAAAAAAAAGGGTTTCTTGAAACCCAAAATGGAAATTGTAAAGGGGAAAAAAAAGCCCCAAAAATCCCCTGTAAAAGAAAAATTCCCCGGGGGGCCCTTTGAATTTTTTATAAGGAGCCCGACATTTCGCATACAAGAGATAAAAAGAACTGAACCAAAAAAGGGCCGAAGCCCAACATCCTTTCGGTCAAAAAAAATAGTCAATGGTGTCAAACCAAATTTAAGTCCAAAAACATAATTAAGGGGGTTTTTCACAGAGGATACGAATGGGAATAACCCGTGTTAGTGCGTTTTTTACTATGACCATGCAAAGCCAGATGGAATTTTCAAATAAATTGTAACGTAAGGTGTGATAAAATTTTATACTTTCTTAGTATTTTAAGAGAAATGGAAAGAAATAGGCCTATAGTTTTTTAAGGGGGGGGAATTATTTTAAGAAATTGATAAACTTTTTTTCAGGGGGTAGCAGTAAAAGAAATTGATAACTTTGAAAGGGTGCAAGAACATCCATTGACTTTTTACTAGTTTTGTTAAAGGGGAAAAAGTAGTGGGTTTATTTTGAAAAAGTTAAGACTCTTGGGGGTTAAAATTAAAATTATTAAATTAATGAAAGGGGCAGGGGTTTCTGTTTGTATTTGGTTTTAATGTGAGCTGAGATCTTGGGGTCTTATATTTTTAATTTTCTCATTGAAGAAGTTCATAAAGTCTGTACTGCTAATAGCTGTTGGTATTTTGCACTGTTGATCTAAATTCATTTGTTAATTTAGCCACTGCTCTAAAAAGTACCCAAGGATTTTTATTATTGCTATCTATTAATGTAGAATAGTATTCTGAGCGAGCTTTAAAGAGGGCTTTTATATTTATTTACACTCTCTGTCCATGCAATTTGAAAGACATGTAGCTTTGTTGTTCTCCATCTGCGCTCCAGTTTTCGACACTCTAATTTAAGAGCTCGAGTGTTTTCATTAAACCAGGGAGAGTTTCTATGTGCTTTGATCACTTTTGTTTTTAGGGGAGCCACTGTGTCCAGAGCATCTCTCAAGGTCACATTATAATGTGATATTAGCTGATCTAAATTGTTTTCCACGTTTACATTTGATGTTAACTGATCTAAATGGTTTTCCACAATTACACTCGACTTACTCAAGGTATCTATAAATTTTGAAGCAGAATTACAATCTAGATGTCGACTGTCTTTGTTTTAATCTATGAGAGTGCGCTGGCATGGGCAGAACTAAATCAAACGTAATTAAGAAGTGATCGGGAAATAACTACATTTAATGGAGTAATATTTAAATTTTGAATTTCAACAAATAAGTAAAACATTTGCTAAAAGTGTCAGTTTCCACATCAATGTGTACATTAAAATCCCCATCAGAACTACATTGATCATAATTTATAGCCAAATCAGACAGAAGGTTGCTAAATTCAGTCATGAACAATGAATATGGCCCTGGTGGTCTGTAGACTAGCACTATAATTGTGTTGGAATCTGTTTTAATATTTAAAATGAATGCCTCAAAGGATGTAAAGTTGCCTAAATTTTTAGGAGTGATTTGCAATTTGTTACAATGAATTATTCCAAGTCCTCCTCCTCGACCAGAATCTCTAGACTTATGAAGGAACGAGTATCCATCTGGTCGCTCTACTAGGGAACAGTGTCACATTTACTAAGCCAGGTTTCAGTAAGAAGACACAGATCAGATTTTGTACTTAATATTATATCATTTACCAAAACAGCTTTAGTGCCAAGAGAGCGAATGTTCAATAAACAGCATTTAAAACTGCATGGTTCTTTCTGAACTGCTGATATATTTTTGTTTTAATTTGAATTAAATTTCTATTACAGATGCCCCTGGTGGAGTGTCTGGTTTTATCCCTTGGTCTAATTATACACCTTATTTTTTGGTTATCAATTAATTTATGGTTTGTATCAAGACTAAATTTACTGGATGCCCCACAACAGGGATTATGGGTAACAGCTTCAGGAAAATAACAGGTGGGATAAAGAACAGCCTGTGATTTAAGATCACATGACTGCGGCCTGGATGGTGCTCTAATCAGTCAACCAGGCAGTTTTGCTGCCATATTTTGGGATAATACATAAGATCCCCTCCAGTTAGGATGAAGACCATCTCTTCTGAAAAATTCAGGCCTTTCCCAAAAATCATCCCAATTGTTCACAAATGCTATGCTTTTATTTGCACACCAGGTTTCTAGCCAGCAGTGAAAGGAATGCAATCTGCTATAAATCACATCCCCTCTATATAATCTTGGTAAGGGACCAGATACAATTAAATTCCGACATTTTGTTTTAGCTTTGGTGCATAGAGAGATGAAGTTCCGCTTTAATACCTCAGATTGCTGTAAATAAATATCATTAGTGCCGACATGCAGCAATAAGGTAGATACTTCATCGTCGGCAACACGGTCCAATGCGGCCTTTATGCCAGAAATCTTGGCCCCTGCAAGGCACTTAACATTAACTGCTGGTTTAACATAGTTTGGAATTCTAACATTCCGCACTATGGAATCGCCAATTATGAGCACTTTATTATTCTCAGTTTCCACAGGCGCGCTGCGGAGAGCTGAGAACCTGTTCTGGGTCCGAATTGGTGACCTGGGTGCTGGGGGACTAAATTTTGGATTCTTAGACCCCCGTCTTACTGTTACCCACTCGCCCTGTGGCTGAATTGGTGCTGCTGATTTCGGCCTCGCACTGACTACAGTGGGACCTGGAGAGACTGAAGCCGAATCAGATGTAGCCGAATTGTCTAAACAAACCGAGTCGATCCAATTTTCGGTTTGCCTAATCGCTATCAGATTCCTAACGCGGTCCTCCAATTCGCGTATTTTCCCGACCAACTCTAAATTAACTAAACATTTTTGGCAGGTGAAGCTATCTGCACTGTCGGCCGGAAAACCTGAGCTGTACATACTGCAGGACACACAACATATAAACGTGCCCTCGATGGGCAGAGAGCAGATAGAACTTACATTAAATGTTGAAGTCATCTTTGCCGTTTTTATAGGTGCTTCTGCGCTTTCCGTGTTGAGCTGAATCACCGTCGCTTTAAGTTTCCACCACCCGCTAAGCGATCGACTTTAATTTCTCACTGCCGGTTATTTCTACTGGTCAGCTGCCGGCTTTACCTCAGGTGAACTTGCTCGGTGCTTTCGAAGGGCTACGTGCCTGTGGGAGACGCCCTGTTTTCTGCTTCCGCTCGCTGATCCTGCTGCGCTCTCTGCCTCTCTGTATGTTGATTGATGGGGTTTCAATACTTAATGATTAAATATAAATGAACCTAGCTAATTAAAGGAAACTTTCTGTTAGATTTCTTCAGTCTGCCATTCTACAATAACAAGAGCATGTGGGACTCCAGTGGTAGGTGTAAATGAATGACATCCACGTTTGAAATTCATATATATAACGACGGATCAAGACTTTTCTTTGTTTACTACATATTTTCCACAAGAGTAAAGTAGTGTGTATTCTGCATTTCTTACCAGCTTTGTATCTCAAAGACACTACAAGAATACAATAAATTAACAAAAAGGAGAGTTTAATGCAGAATTTAAAAAATACAGGAGGGTGGAACAGAAGCAGTTATTTTTGCAATATAGTAACACAGAAATAATAAAGCCCTTCTGGAGGTGTATATTAAATGGTGAAGCCTTAACTAACTATCTTTAATTGATTGGGCTACCACTTCAAAAGAAATATGCCAACAAACACTCCTTCCCACCCAGCACAACCTTCCTCTACCAACCTATTGTTCTCCTCTTCTGCCAGGTAAGCCCTTAGATGCCACCTCTAACTCTGGGACCTTTTTGACTGAGGCTGTTATACTGCTTTACTTGGGAGTGCTACCTGTTTTTTGTACTTGGGAATACATTCTTATTTTTTCCCTTGTACCATATTATTTTTTTACACTAACTATACTTCCTACACTTTTGCAAAAGTGAGGATTACAGCAGCAGAGTAATACCGCCAGCTAATGAGCTGGTTAACTATAATAACTTTATCATAAAGTATGCACTTATTTTAATCTTCCAATAATTAGGATCCTGGCCAAGTAATACATATTTGACATTTCTCATTGTAGTTCCCTCCATTTCCATCTTTTCTCCTTGTAGTAGGTATATTCAGTCTGGGTGAAATTAAGTATTCTGAAACACAATGCAGTTACCACAGTATGGGTGTTATATCAGCACAACAGGCATCTGAAATGACCAAGATTTATGTTTAGGCCTGGCCTGTTTCCAAAGCAAAAAAAAGTAAATAACAAATGTCTTTGTATTTTATTTGACATACATGCAACTTTTGAAATTTAGTAAGATTATACAGCTTTTTATTTTAATTGATAGCTCCTAGTACATAGGAAATATATTTATCACTAATATATTTTAGACATTAGCCTAGTGATAACATTATTGTTTTGTGTACTCTAAATGATTTCTTGCCAAGATCCAAAGCAGGATTTTATCAAATTAGATCTTTTTTCTGACTGCTAGGTCAAGATGCTGAAATTGAGGAAAATTACTGTATTCATTAAGAAATTAAACTTAATACATTTTGATGCCAACATCCAAAAGAACAAGTGTTATATTACTAATGGAAATGGCTCATAGTATAAGAAATAATTAAAGTTCATCAGACTTCTTATGCCTTCACTAACAGGTCTTTTATGCTATTTTTTATGTCACTTTGGTATGTTTTTGCTCTTTTTTTAATAGTTTTGTGGGACTATTGATTAGTGTTTGTGATGATGTGGGTTCAGCTTCATGCATGCATCTCACTTTTGGGAGCTCTTGAACCCGACATTGTCGGTAATGTAATCGAATGAGCTGAATAGTGAGGGCACCAACAAAGCAAGTGGATGGTGCAAAAGGTGCAAGAGTGCTTTAATTAAAAATAATTCCAAACAGTGTTCAAATAAATAGTGCAGTGGTTCAATATGTCAAATAAATAAATACTGTAATCCATTAAAACAGTAAAGAATGTGGAGGTTAAAATCCAATAAATAAATCAACAAGGTTAAAACAATGGCTGGAAGCAGTCCTTTAAAAACAAAAAATGGTGGTTTCTTCTACTGGCGGCTCCCCTGCTTCTTCTATCCTGGCCATGCACCAGGAGTCCCCTACCTACAACTGACCTTCTCTGTTCTAGTCTGTAGCCTTGAGGTCCCTGGCTTTGTAGGGCTCTCCAGACTGACTTCGTTCCCCAGCAACCAGAGCTCATGCTGGGGCTTCCACCTCCCAAGCCTCCTGACTCCCGCTACCTTATGTGGTGAGCCAACCACCTTCTGGTCACTCCTGCTCCTCCACAGTGCTCAGCAGGAGCAACCACTTTGTGCTGTCCCCCGGGTGTCAGACAAACTCCCCGCTAGGGCTCACTTCCCAGCCGCCGTCTCTGAACAGCGAGCCTTCCCTCTCGCTCGTTCTCTCTCTTACACACGCACCAACTCCTTCTCTTCCAGCATCTTATTCTTCTTCTTTAATCTCCTCCTAACTTGTGTGGGGACATTGCACAGGTGTGGTAATTAGCAGTTCCTGGCGTGGACGATTCCCCACCTGTGCACTTAAGTGAGGAAATGCCCACATCACGTAGCCGTCCGAGAACTGCTCTGGCCACATTACCACATCCCTCCATAAGCCGTGAGCACAGCGATTATTTATTTAAAAACTGCCCTTTTCATCTAAGCCGTGGACCTGCTATACAACAGTGTTTAGATAAACAGGCATAGCATTCATTCAGTCCATTCTGTGTAATCCGGTTCAAAGTCATGGGGAGCCAGGAAACTGCCCTGGACAGTGTGCCAGTTTATCACAGAGTTCTAACCATAGTATAGAATCAGTTTTAAAATTTGATTTAACATTCTGTCAGTATGATGGTGCAGTGATTAGAGATCTAATGATCATGGGCCTCAAGTATAAAACTTGCTTTTGCTCTAAAATGTGCATAAGCCATTTCTTCTACAACAGTCGAAATTTAGAAAGTACGAACTTGCCATGGAAATTGACTTAAACCTTAGGAAAGTTTCAACCATCCGTAAGTCCTACACAGAGCTTTTTGGTGTCAGCATTCTAGTGTCTCCAGACAGCAGGACAATGATGTGATCAGAAAATTTGGTTTTATTGTGAATATCAATGACTGCGGTTGATTGCATGATCTCTGTGTGATGGTCTCTGTAATGTATAATCGAGTTATCACCTAAAATGGGTACAAATACCTTTAACAATAGCTAAATGAGAAAACTTTGTATTTTGAACTTTGTCTACATACTTTAATTATAGCAAAATAAGCACTTTCTTATTTTAAGGAGTTAGAAAATGTAGACATAGTGTAGAATTCAGTTGACACTTTCTTAACAGATTTGATAGTTGGAGCATTTTCTGTTATTTATTTGTTTTGTTAAAGAGACAGATATCACATTTTCGTTTTTTAAATATTTTGCAAAAAGTTGTGGACACTGGCTCAGACACAGACAGGTAGACATGATTTTAAATCACCCAACACACGTTTATTTACAATATACTATTTACAAGGTGCACACAATCGCAAAACTCCTCGAAAGTTCAGGTCTCACAATGCCTCCCTTTCTTCAGGCCGCCGCCGCTCCTCCTTGACTTTGTCTTATACACTTCTGACTCCAGCCATCGAATGGAGGGAGGTGGCCCCTTTTATACACACCCGGACGTGCTCCAGGTGCTTCCCAATTAGCTTCTGCCGGCACTCCCAACTGCGTGTGTCCCTGGTATTCTTCCCTCCAGCATTTCCAGGTGTATATATATATATATATATATATATATATATATATACACACACCTATCTACATTATATATATATATATACACACACACATACATACATACATACATACACACACACACATATATATAATTTGTGTGTGTGTATGTATGTGTGTGTATATATGATGTAGATAGGTATATATATATATTGTGAGCTGGAGGGCTGATCGCACCCCAAATAGAGACAGACGCCCCTGGGAAAACCACAAACCCTGAAACACTGACTACACATTGCTCCTCATCCTTGCACTATAACTTAGCGTAATACAAGCCTCTGCGGTACTCCGCCAACTTATAAGCCTTAGCCTTGGCGCTGTCAGTTTTGGAATTGATTGTTTGCTTTTATCTCTCTCTGCTCCTAGCGGAACTGTCATCTCTGACTTGTCATGGAGCACGTTTAAGCTCATGTGTTTGCGGTGTCTGAATAAAAATCCTTCTTTTTTTCTACGACCTTCTGTGTCTCTGTGCAAATCTGTGACCCAAGCGTGACAAGTGGTACCAGAAGTGGTTGCACAGATGGATGCCGCCGACGACTTATTTCAGAGATCTAAAACTTATGCACTTAAAGACTGGAAACTAAACATGGATGACCCAATCCGTACGCAAATTCAAGATTTGATACATAAAGTGCACTGTTGGTTTGAAGGAGACGTGATGGAAACAGTTGTCGTGAATATGTTACTGGCGGCATACCTAAAGTTCTTCAAGATGAATTTCTACGCCATGATATTAAATCATTAACGATTATGTCCAGACGATTAGAGGGTTCACAGTCCGATTGGAGAAACAGCGGTGGATTTCGTGCTGCTGTTAACCTGTGGACGAACATCCAGGACATTCTCGCCGCTCGATCGACAAGCTGCAGGACCTGAAAATCTAATGGGGTCAGGTAGGACCCCGGGAAATCCAGTCATAGATGGGGCGCCTGTTTCTGGGGAGACAGCGGCAACAGCGGGTCGACGAGACCGTGGACACTACAGAGCACGCCGACGGACATCGAGAGGATATTTCGAAGCGGAGCCGACCGTAGATGTTTCCTGTGTGATCAACTCGGCCATTTGGCAAGAGAATGTCGCTTGTCTCCAGCTCATTCAATGGAGATTGGACTGGACGAGATTTGTTGCTCAACTATTACATATCCGGATGGAAAAGATGGCTTGTGGATCCCGTGAAATTGGGGACAGTCTTTGTCTTAATGAACAATGCCTTAGAGACTGTGATACTGTAAAATACGCTGTGTACATGGTGATGTTAAAGATTATCAGACTTAACTTCTTCCTTTAACTTTTAGGGTCGCCACTTTAAGGTTTGGTCTGCCGTTTCGACTCGTGCCTTGGCCATTACTCATAGGACGGAGAAATGCCCTTTTTCCGAAACTGATTAATAAATGTAAGGACCAGTAATCCAGTCCACTAATGAACTTCGGGGTTTAGGAGAAGAAAACCAAGACGAAGAACTGGTAGCGGCCGGGGAAAATCTAGAGCCCAACTTAGATATTGAACCCGATCTCTCCAGCGAGACGGAGGAGGTCACCCCCGACAATCTTCCAGAATGGGCTGGTCCTTCTACATCTTCCCAGATTGCAAACGCCTCCGAACACAAACCGAAGCGTTAGAACGAACAATTGCGCCTGCTAATGACTCTTATTACCAAGAGCGTAATTCGGGGTGTGAAAACCCACACTTTATAGAAAAGGACGGTTGCCTTTTCAGAGTGATCTCAGATCATTTGGAGGGGGAATTTATTGAACAACTGGTGGTACCTGGAGCACATAGGGAAACTGTTTTGCATCTGGCACATTCACACATCTTGGGGGCACCCGGTGTCGACAAAACTAGAGACCGGTTATCAAAACGATTTTATTGGCTTAATATGGGAAAAGATGTTGAACGATTTTGTACTTCATGTCCAGACTGCCAGATCGTCTCTGCTTATAAGCCTCCTCGGCTCCCCTTTGTCCTATGCCCATATTGGAAGTTCCCTTTCAGCGTGTGGGATTAGATATTGTGGGACCATTACCTAAGACTAAGGATGGGTACCAATATTTGCTGGTGTTGGTTGATTATGCGACACGATATCCAGAAATGATTGCGCTGAAAAAGGCCAACTCTTCGGCTGTAGCCAAAGCACTATGTGAAACTTTTACTCGTATTGGTATCCCTAGAGAAATCTTAACTGATCAGGGCACACCTTTCACTTCTCGCGTGATGAAACAATTGTGTGACAGCTTTGCTATTAAGAAATTGAGTACTACTGTTTACCATCCTCAAACGAATGGTTTAACCGAGCGATTTAACAAAACATTGAAACAGATGATCAGCCAGTTGCTCATAATGATCCCACAACATGGAACACTGTCCTACCGTTTGTTTTGTGCGCGTGCGAGAATCACCACAGGCGCCCACTGGCTTGAGTCCCTTGAGTTGTTATTCGGCAGGCGGCGCGAGGCATCCTGGATGTGGCGTGAGGAATGGATAGGAACGAGAGAGCAGCTAAGGTCCAAGCTTTGCAGATCGACTAATTCGTTGCAAGACAGAATTTCTATGCTTTCCTCTATTGCTGTGGAACACCAACAACGAGAACAGGAAACTCAGAAGCGTCTTTACGATAGGCGCAGCAAGCTCCGTGAGTTCAAACCTGGCGATCGTGTTTTGGTACTGGTTCCCTCGGATCCACACAAATTCTTAGCTAAATGGCAGGGCCCGCCATTATTGAGGAGCGTATGAGTCCGGTAAATTACAAGGTTAGAATACCGGCCGGCGCAAACCATTCCAGATTTTACACATTAACCTCTTGAAGGAATGGCACGACCGACAAGAGGTTAACACTTCCTTGGCTGCTGTTTCTCAGACCGATGTTACCATTGGTAACGATCTTACTGACAGCAAAAGACAGAACTGTTATCTTTGATAGAACGGAACACTGATGTCTTTTCAGATTTACCAGGCAAGACTAACATCACAAAACATAAAATTACCACTGAACCTGATGTTGCAGTACAGATGCGGCCGTTCGGATACGAAGCGCGGCGAAATATTGCGCAAGAGAGGTAAAAAGATGCTGACACTGGGTGTAATTGTGAAAGTAAAAGTGACTGGTGCAGCCCAGTCGTATTAGTCCCAAAGCAAGACGGTTCGGTTCGGTTCTGTATCGATTTCAGGCGCTTGAATAAGGTCTCTAAATTGATGCTTATCCCATGCCCCGTGTCGATGAACTGTTGGAAAAACTGGGTCAGGCGAGCTATATCTCCACGCTAGATCTCACGAAAGGCTATTGGCAGGTGCCTTTAGAGGCTAGCAGTTGTGAGAAAACGGCATTTGCGACTCTGACGGACTCTATGAATTTACAAGACTCCCGCTTGGTCTTCACGGGCACCTCTAACTTTTCAGCGTATGATGGATCAGATCCTACGTCCTCACTCTGAATATGCTGGGGCATACCTTGACGATATCGTGATTTTTAGCAATGATTGGAAAACACACTTAGAGCGGCTTCAAGCCGTTCTTGAAAGCTTGAGACAGGCTGGCCTTACTGCTAACCCTAAGAAATGTAAACTAGGCATGTCCGAGACTCATTACTTAGGCTATTCTATGGGCAAGGGTTTACTTAGGCCACAATTAAGGAAAATAGAAGAAATGCTTGTTTATCCGAGACCTGAGACACAGAAACAAGTATGCTGGCGCCTTTCTGGGACTCGCTGGTTACTACAGAAAATTCATTCCAAATTTTGCACATAGAGCTGCTCCTCTTACAGAACTTACTAGAGGCAGAAAAAACGACCTATCTTGTGGACAGAAAATTGTGAACGTTCTTTCAACGATTTAAAAAAAGCATTGTCTTCTTACCCGGTTCTAAGGAACCCGGATTTCACAAAAGATTTTATCTTGCAAACAGACGCAAGTGCATTTGGTGTGGGCAGTCCTGTCACAAATTTTGATGGAGAAGAACATCCAATCACATATTTGAGTAGGAAATTACTTCCTAGGGAACATAATTATTCTACAATTGAGAAAGAATGCTTGGCAATTAGGTGGGCTGTGGAAGCGCTTGCTATTACTTGTGGGGACGAAACTTCACTTTGGTAACTGATCATGCTCCACTCAGTGGTTGTACCGACAGAAAGATACAAACTCTCGTCTAATGAGATGGTTTCTGGGTTTACAACCTTACAGTTTCACAGTAAAGCACCGACCAGGTTCTGAACACGTCAACGCAGACGTGTTATCACGACTAAATGAACCTAGTACAGAGAGTCGCTTGATTCACAGGAATGTGAATAAAGCTGAGGGGGAGGGTGTGAGCTGGAGGGCTGATCGCACCCCAAATAGAGACAGACGCCCCTGGGAAAACCACAAACCCTGAAACACTGACTACACATTGCTCCTTATCCTTGCACTATAACGCGTAATACAAGCCTCGCTGTACTCCGCCGACTTATAAGTTCTAAGTAGCGCCTGTCAGTTTGGAATTGATTGTTTGCTTTTATCTCTCTGCTCCTAGCGAACTGTCATCTCTGACTTGTCATGGAGCACGTTTAAGCTCATGTGTTTGCGTGTCTGAATAAAAATCCTTCTTTGTCTACGACCTTCTGTGTCTCTGTGCAAATCTGTGACCCAAGCGTGACACAGGAGGTGGCCCCTTTTATACACACCCGGACGTGCTCCAGGTGCTTCCCAATTAGCTTCTGCCGGCACTCCCAACCTGCTGTGTCCCTGGTATTCTTCCCTCCAGCACATCCAGGTGTATATATTGTGTATATATATATATATATATATATATATATATATATATACACACACACCTATCTATATTATATATATATATACACACACACACACATACATATATAGTTATACATGCATACACACACACATATATATAATTTGTGTGTGTGTATGTATGTATGTGTGTAATTACTATAGGTATGTATATACAGTATATATATATATGTGTATATGTAGATATGTCCTGTATATAGATATGTATATATGTATATAGTGTCAGGGATGCCAGGGGCCATGACCCGGCCGGGACGCCATGAGGGACCGGATGTGGGTCTGTGCCCACCCTGGATCACGTGGGGGTTGCCTTCCGGGTTGCTCTGGGGGCCACGGGTACAGGGCATGGAAGCTCCACCCTGTAGGGGCCCATGGTCACCGCCAGGGAGGCGCCCCAATGCCTTGGGGACCTGTTACCCCAGCACTTCTGCCACACCAGGAAGTGCTGGGGGGAAGATTTAGACGGCCGGAGAGCAGCTGGGAGGACAGCGGCACTCATGCCACGCCTGGGCGGCCAGAGGAGGAATGCCGGGAACACCTGGTGCTCATCCGGGAACCATATAAAAGGGGCTGTCTCCATTCATTCGAGGCTGGAGTTAGGAGGAGAAAGAAGCTCAGGAGAGCTGTGGAGGCGGCCGGAAGAAAGGCATTGTGGCCAGGACTGTGACTTTGGGGTTTGTGTTCACTATTTTGGACTGGGTCTGAGTGACCAATTGTTGTAAATACTTGTAAATAAACGTGTTTGTGGGTGACATGAACGTGTCTGCCTGTCTGTGTCCGGGTCAACTTCCACAATAGATATGAAGATATGTATGGGTATATATATGTATATATGTATGTGTATATATATATATACATATATACACTCAAACCCATTATGACAGCAGCAATCCAAGCTGTGAGAAAACAGTAAAAAGGGCGTGTCAGACGCGTGGTACATTTTCTGATGCAGCTAGACGAAAACAACTTGATGCTGCCGCCAAATACACAAAACAATTACTTTGACAATCATGTTACATTATTTTTAAAATGTTTCCATTTCTTTTCATAAGTTCTTTAACACACGACATCATCAAGTAAGCGCTGGTATTTTGCTATATATATATATATATCACAGCGACACTCATAACATTGACAATCATGTTACGCTATTTTCAAAATGTTTCCTTTTGTTTCTCTTTCCTTCTTAAACACACTACTTCTCTGCTGCGCAGGTATTTTGCTATATATATATATATATATATATATATATATATACTATATATATATAGATATAGATATATATATATATATATATATATATATATAGATATGAGAACAACACTCATATCAATGACAAAACAATTACATTAACAATCATGTTACGTTATTTTTAAAATTTTTCTTTTTCATACCTTCTTTAACACACTACTTCTCCTCTTGGCCTTGGGTATTCTGCTAGTTGATTAATATATTTAATGTGGCTGTAAAAATTGAGAAATAAATATCCCTTTATTTGTGACTTATTTTGGTAATACACAGTAGTACAGCCGTTAGCAATCCCCCTCCCCAGCCACTGCTTAAACTCCACCCAATATCAGTAATACCTCAAGTTCACATTAACTTAAGAACCATTTTCTGTGTTCTTGAATGGTTTGAAAGTAAATGCATCACTCAGGAACACATTTAAATGGTGATTAGAAAAGGAATTTTCAAAATGGGCATTTTTTTAAGTCATATATAATTACTGGTTAAAGGAGGTGACTGGGAGTAGCGAAAAATTAGTGTATGAGCACATAGTTTTAAGCTGATTTGAGATTTATGAAGGAATGCAGTGTGGGCCTAGTGTACATATGGTTTTATAAATCCAACATTTTTTTGTGCATGTGACGTTTCTGCACTTCTAGCGTATGTAAACTTTTAGTATATAATCTAAGCAAGGTTTTAAACATGATTACCAAATCTATTTGTGTTGAGTGACTGGATTAATAGCTACTTTATATGTAGGATATTTTTGTTTATGTACTGTAACTTTAGAATTTTAGTTTAGTGGGAAATCCTGTCATCATGTTGGTGGAGTGGTGAGTGATGCTGACTTACAGCTACAGAGACATGGATTCAGTGCAATGCCCAGTTATAATGAATATGGAGTCTGAATGTTCTTATGGGTTTATGCAATGCTTTTTCCTGAGGTTAGTTTAAATGACAACTGTAAACTGGCCTGCCGTAAGTGGGAATGAACATATGTACCGTATGAATGTCCACGGATGGCACCTAACTCGCACTCAGTACTGACAGAAAAGACTCTGATCTTTTGTTATCCTCTAATAGAAAATCTTGACTCTAGTTTAGTGTCTCAACAAAAGTTAATATTCCCCTGTTGCCAAGCAGGAGAAATCCCTTCTTGGCATAGAATATTAAAAGCATAGAATATTAACAACCCTTGCTGCCTTAAAAAGACAGACAGTGTAATTAAAGACTTCAGACATCCTGCACAGCCTCTTTTCTTACTCTCCCTTTCTGGTATATATAGGGGTCTCATTTATAAGACATTTCATGGATTCATTCAAATATGAAAATGTGTATGCCAAAAAAACAGGAAAATGAATATGGCAAAAAAATCTAATGTATTAAACCTTGCCTTTGCACATTTCTATGCAATTTACTTTAATAAATTCCAACCATCTTGCAAATGTGTGCACATGAAAGCGTCTCAAACCCCACCTGGTTGCCACCTGGAAACAACCATATATGGACTATGCAAACCAACCTCATACATATGCATTCACAATGCTGCAGACATTCATTGGCTGTTATATCAGCTGCCCAACTTGATGTGTCCTAACAAAGCCACTTGCATTTGGGGAGAGGTGTCCTCTGCTTTTTAGGGGTTGGGGAAAGGTTTAAAGCACCAGTGTCTGAGCAGGTAGTCACAATCACCTGGTACATGTAATCACATCACTGTTACAATTAATAGTATAGGCCATATGAAACACTGAGGGCTAAGCCAATTACCATACCAACAAGCCAGTCATCATGTTAAGCACCTTCAGCAAGTTTAGTGATCAACGCTAGTTTGCCTCAAAATAAATGACTCGTGGTTGACCCAGGCCACCAAGCCATGATGTTTATCAGTCTCATCTTGGCATCACAGATGTTGTGTGTTAATGGAATGTAACTGCTTACTGTTATCAAAAGCAGCTTCATTCTGGCTAGGTACCCTCATTGCAATATGAGTGAAGTCAATTACCACAATTACATTAGGAAAGCTGTACACTTCTCCAAATTGCCTTGTTATGTTGGCATGTACCAAAATTATATGGAAACTGAATGCAGTACCTTGTCAGTTTTTTATGGCTTCCAGCATAGTGGGCATAACAGAGCTGGTGCTTGGCTGAGATATTCTTGACCTGTGGGCCATTTCCCTCTGGTAGGTGCCTGTTGCCAGAAAGCCAGCTGTTGTTAAAACCTGGATATGAGCACATGTCTTTCCAATGCCAGGTTCAACATATCTTACAGTATATTGTCGTTCCAAGTGAATGGCTCTTGAAAGTCTAAATCAGCTCATAAACCAGTAATCATCACAGGAAAAAATATCCTGACAATCCCCAAAAGCTTGTTCCTTTTGACCATTTGCATAGTTTTGAAGCAGTGTCAAAAGCCATGTTTTGTCCAAACCATTAGGCTACAAGTAAGCTATAGGGTGTGATATTTATAGCTTTCAGTATACAAGGAGTGAATCATGCCAGTGTTTTTACTTTGGTTTGTAATCCTGAAAAGAGACAACAGGTAGCCGATATAAACTCTCAAAAAAAAAAAAGTACATCAGTGCAAAATTCGCAGCTTTGGCCTTCTTAATACTAGAATTACCAGAGCCTACGAAAAAACTCATAAATCCGTCCCACCTTAAACCGCTTCGCACTTCTCCATCAGCATCTTTTGTTCTGTAAATGTGTTGATAAGCAGCAAACAGCAAGCAGCCTGCTATCACATCCCCCACCACCACCACACAGTTTTATCAGCTCAAGTCCGTTTACCTGTGTGTCAGTTGCTTAGAGTTGTATAGAGTGAGAAGTCATCTTCTTTGCCCGCTTTGAGGTGACACAAACAGCAGCTCCATCACAGCCGCCTATTCACAACAGCAACATACTCATGGTGGAAGAGTGTGAGGTGAGGCGGGTGATGAGGAAGGTGAACCCAAGGAAGGCTGCAGGACCCGGCGGTGTGGCTGGACGGGTGCTGAAAGACTGTGCGGATCAACTGGCCGGAATCTTTACTAGGATTTTCAACCAGTCTCTGTCCTAGGCAACTGTCCCATCCTGCCTCAAGTCCTCAATCATTGTTCCGCTGCCGAAAAATGCTGTGGCCACTGCCCTTCATGCTGCCCTGACCCACCTGGAGCAGCAAGGGAGTTATGCCAGACTGCTCTTTGTAGACTTCAGCTCTGCATTTAACACCATCCTCCCACAACGACTGGTGTCCAAACTGGCAGATCTGGAACTTCCATCACTCACCTGCAGTTGGATACTGGACTTCCTGTCTGGTCCCACCCAGAGGGTCAGGCTGGGTCTCCACACATCCACTGCTCTCAGCCTCAACACTGGGACGCCGCAGGGTTGTGTGCTCAGCCCACTCCTCTACACTCTCTACCTATATGACTGTGTCCCCACTCACCATAGCAACAAGATCATAAACTTCGCAGATGACACGATGGGGGTCAGACTCATCTCGGGCAAGGAGGGTGAGCTGGCATACAGGGACGAGGTGGAGCAGCTGTCAGAGTGGTGCACAGTCAATAACCTGCTCCTCAACACCACAAAACAATGAAGCTTGTTATTGACTTTAGAAAAAACAAAACTGACATCCAGCCACTCACCATTGGCAGGGTCTGTGTGGAGAGGGTCCCGGTGTTCAGGTTTCTGGGCATTGAGCTGGAGGATGACCTGATCTGGAGTGCCAACACCAAGGAGCTGCTAAAGAAGGCGCAGCAGAGACTGTATTTTCTGAGAATCCTCAGAAAGAACCATCTCCCCAAAAATCTGAACCTTGCTTTTTATCACTGTTCCATCGAGAGTGTGCTCACATACGGACTGTGTGTGTGGTACGGCAGCTGCACTTCCTCAGAAAGGAAAGCACTCCACAGGGTTGTCAGGACAGCGGAGAGAACAATTGGTTGTACCCTCCTCAGTCTGGAACAAATCTACACCTCCTGATGCTGCAAAAAAGCAATAAACATTTCACAGGATTCATCACATCCCGGATATTGCCTCTTCCAGCTTTTACCATCGGGCAAGACATACAGAGCAATGAAAACCAGGACAAACCGCCTTAAAAACAGCTTTTATCCAAAAGCAATTATGGCTCTGAACTCAGAATAAAACTGCTCTATATCATTCTCCCAATGTGCAATATACACCTTAAGTCAACAAGTGCAACTTGTATATTTTATACTTTTACTACTATTTGGTCTGTTATTATTTTCTCTCTTCTTGTCTTTTTAACTCTCATGCCTCACACTGAGTCAACTGCACCTTCAATTTCGTTGTTCCTTTGAAAAAGTGACAATGACAATAAAGATCTATCTATCTATCAATCTAAAATTACACCTTTTATAAATACTATATCGTTATTTGGAACACTTGCATTTCATGTGTGTTAATGCCACAAAAAGTGCATGCAGACATGTCCGTGCCAAATAAATAACATTCGACGTTTTGAAGAAATCATTTCATGACATGATTTACCTTTATTTATTTACTTACTTCCTAAAGCCTAAAGTCACAAGTAGTGTGCAGAGGGCATGCTCAAAAATACATGTGTAATGCCACGAAAAGTGCCTGCTGACTCTTTAGTATGCAAGCAATGGTATGTGCATTCTTGCTCCGATGTAGAAGGGAGCTGAGTTTACCTCTGTTACAGTGCATCTATGTGAAAACAGCAGCATCAGATGCGGGGGTGGGGGGTGTGGTGTGTTTGGGCTCGTGAACTCGGCTGAGATAATAAAACTGACTAAAAAAAAAAATAAAAAACAAAGCTAACCTTTACAAGTATCATAAATCACACTGGCTGTTACAGACTGAAATCAAATGTATGTTTTTATTCTAAAATAGTAAAACTAAGAGCAGTTTACTTCTCAAAACAGAGTGGTGCAGGGTGGAACTCGCGACCTTTTGATTAGGGTTAGGGTTAGGATTAGGGTAGGGGATTATAGCTATAATTAGCCATACAGACTGGTACACTAATCCAAATTATTGTAATCAATTTCAATAATGTCCTTCCTCAATTACTTGAGTTTAATCTAATTAAGTGTAATTCCATTAACCTTTTTCATTTAGCCCATATGGAACCATTGTCCCCAGAGCATTTATCCATTCCATCTCTTTTCTTAATCTATTGGTTTTATTCCAATAGCTCTGCTGTTCCAATCCAAAAAATATGGGCTCATGATCTTTTTGTTGAAAATGTTTGTATAATTCCACTGGCTTAGTCTGATTCTCAATAAGT
Organism: Polypterus senegalus; assembly: GCF_016835505.1. Lineage (NCBI taxonomy): Eukaryota > Metazoa > Chordata > Cladistia > Polypteriformes > Polypteridae > Polypterus > Polypterus senegalus. The sequence goes on from NW_024384326.1 coordinate 36,459, forward strand.
CTTAAGTGTTGAATGCACCTAGCCCTAATAGAGTTCTTAGTTTCACCCACATAAATCTTTTTACATTTTTTACATTGTAGGCCATAAATACAATTCACAGATGTTAATTTCAGGTCTTGAAAAATAGGTAATTCTATTTGTGTAGACGGATTTTTAATGATTTTCATATTTTTAAAGGGAATTGTCCAAGCACATTTATTTTTCCGTTTTCGTTTTGTGCATGAAGCCCTTACTAACACATCCTTTAATGTTTTATTACGACGGAAGGCTGCTACCACCTTCCATTCTGCCCATTCTTCCTCCTGCCTTTGGAAATTCAAAAAATTAGTTCTTAATCTTTCCATTACTTGTCTAGCCTGTCCCAAAATGTAAAGACAATGGGTAAGATCTTCTCTTCTCTATCCTTTCCTTCTTGTATTCTCCCCTGTTGTTGTAATCGATCATATCCATACAATTCTACCTCTCCCATCCCAACCTCCTCAATTCCATTTCTGTTCATGTTATCCTCCACCTCTTCCACTCTTTCCTCTCTATCCCCCCATAGTGCCTCCAACCAATTATAATCCCCCTTCATCAATCCATCCTTTCTGTACCATCTCAGTTCTTTGCGATACATTCGGACACTCAAAATAAAAGTCTAAATTTTCCACACACTCCCTTCTCACTCCCCCCACTCCAGGGGCCTCATGTATAACGCCGTGCGTAGAACTCGACTATAACATGGCGTAAGCACAAAAGCGAAATGTGCTTACGCGACAGAAAAATCCAGATGCAGGAATCTGTGCGCATCTAACTTCCACGTTCTTCCGCTACATAAATCCCGATCAGCGTGAAAACTAACGCTCGTGCACGTGCATTTTGTAACGCCCCAAATCCTCTCAGAATTACGCCTATTTGAATATGCAAATCAATATAAATCGCCCTTAAGCGCAGCCTTCTGTGAAAAGACAATGGGAAAAGCACAGGGAAAATATAAGAATTTCAGCGAATACCAAGTGGAGGCAAAGGAAAACATACTATTTGTTCAAATAAACAGTGGTATAATCAACAAAAGGAAGTTGATCGAGTGACATAGCGTGTTGGAGAAACATGAAAGCTCACGTTCACAGAATCGCACAGTGCCGGAAATAAAAAAGAAGTCACATATCAAAGTTGCCGTGAAAAGAAGATTTGTAAGCCCACTGTCTGAGTGTCATATGAAAGCTTATTAGGGTACAGAGAAAAAGGCACACAGTGGGGAAAAAGCACGAAATGTCAACTTTAATCTCGAATTTTCCACTTTAATCACATAGTTTATTTTGTCATTTAGTAGAACATTATAAACTTAATCTTAAAATCGTTTAATCAACCAGTTTCTAAAATCACATCGTAATTAAAGTAGCACGTTAAATGCTTTGTTTTGTATTTGATCTTCTATGTGCTCTATGTGTGTGAATCACTACTTGCTTCTTAAACTGGCTCTCTTCCTCCAACTGGACACAGAGTCCATTACATTTGTGATATTACAGCTCTCTGAATAACTAAAATACTGAGATGTATACGTGATGTCATTTTCATGATGATAGGAGCTAAAGCACATTATTAAACATGTGTTTCATGAGCCTCGTGCTCATGACAAGCATTTATCTTTTGTCGAAATTTGTCACGTTTTTAGCTGTGTTGTTATTTTCTCTTTCTGTTTTATATTCAATATATATTGCCGTGGACGCCCCAAGAGTCCTTTCTTTTCTTTCCCCAAGTAACCGACGCCACACAATCAGCTCTGTAATAGAAGTTAAGCCATCTGTAAGCTTAGCCGATTCTTCAAAACGTTTAAAGAACATTGAAATATCTTCGTAGTACATGTTTAATTACTCTATCCTTAACAACACTCCCAGTGAAGAATATAGATTATTTAAATGAAGTTAAAGTTTTATGTGTATAATTTAACAAACATATTTTGCTGCATTTCACCTTAAAATGATATCGTCATCATATGTAAATACGGCGCTTTATAAAGTGGCCCAGGTTGTGAGATATTATAACTGTAGTGCAAGTTTACAGTGGGGTGATTGTACTTATAAGTACAAACAGTTCTACAAGGAGCAATTGATTGAGTGCATTTAAAGTTCTTGGGATTAAACTGTTTCTGAACCGCGAGGTCCGTACAGGAAAGGCTTTAAAACATTTTGCAGTGGCTGAGACAGCGTGTCCTTAAAGCTGTATACCGATAATTCTCTTTCCGATCAGCTGCTGCTGTGATTCACACTCAGATACAGTGATATAAATACTCCGATTCGTGCAGTGAGAGCAATATGGAAAAAGATGATCCGCTGTGGCAACTCCTAACGGGAGGAGCTGAAAGAAGAAGAAGAAGAAGAAGAAGTGAGAGTAACAACGCTAAAGCAGTTATGGTATTTGGAATACTATGGCTGTTCCCTGGACCATTATATTGTTACGAGTTAATTACAATCAGATGCATTACACTAATAAACAATATGTGGTTAGTTACTGTGTATTTATAAAGCCGCGTCATGAAAATAATGAGTAATCACACAGGAACAGTACCATTACTTTGACGCTGGGTGCCGCCAGTTTGCAAAACCGAGCGGAGAACTTGCGTCGACAAGGCATGAGGTACCGTGGAAAAGTGCGTGGCTTTACCAAGTGTAGGTTTTATACATCGCGATTTGAACGTGGAAAAGTTCTTACGCAACATTTCTGTGCGTACGCACCGTTTATACATGAGGCCCCAGGGCTGGATAAGTGATTGATCTGATCCCTATTATTAGAATCCAATCTAGTAAGGGGCCAAACCCCATAGCTCTTCATCCTAAAATAGATTCCATTAGCTTTAGGGACCTTATTATTCTCCCCCAGATTAGTATTAGAGGAGGGGTAGATTATATCTCCATTATTAAGTTCCGAGTTGGAAGGGGTGAAATTGATCTTATTAGCTTTAGGGATCTTCCCACTATCCTTAAGCTTAGGATCGGAGAAGGGGTAGGTTGTATTATCCTCCAAATATTCCAAATTTGAGAGGGGCTGAAGTGTCTGTCTCATAATCATGATCTTATTAACCTTAGGGCCCTTATAACCATTGTTAAGTTTAGGATTGGGATAGGGGTAGGCTGTCTCATTGACTTCAGATTCTAAGTTTAAAAGGGGTCGAACTGTCCGTATCCTGTCCATAATTCCCGTACTCTTAGGGATCTCATTACCATCATTAACCTTAGGGTTAGGGGGGGAAAAAGCTGTCACATTCTCGCTAAATTCAGCAAGTGTGTCCCAATTTGCAAGACAATATTCCTCAATCTGGTAATCCTTTAATAAATCCCCAAATCTTATATCCCCCTGCCCCCTTTCACCTCCTAGATGTAGACCCATCTTTTGTATATCTCCAGGAGAAGCATAAAAGGTTGTTTCCACATTCCTCTCTATCTCCTCCAAGATCCTCCAACTTTTTTGTTGATTAAAAAGCACGGGTCCAACCATCCAGACTGGCAAGGATCCAGAAAAGAAAAGAGAAAGATAGACATCAAAGGAGATCCCGTTTTGAAAGGAAGTTAAAAACCAATTCCCCAACATCCCCCACCATGAGGTAACTTGTTTTATTTCCAACCTTATTCTATTCCATTCCCCATATAGGTTCCACCCATATTCCGGATCTAGTTGGTCAAATCGATATTCCTCTTCCTCACCCCAAAATGTTAACCATGAACACCCCGAAGAATCAGATTCACCTTCAATCCCTGCTGGGAGTTCCGGTATTCCTGTATTTTCATTTATTGACACAAACCGACATCCCAAATATTCTTTATGCTCTAATTTAATCTCATTATTTATATCTTTCAAAAAGGTTCTAGAGTACCCTCTCTTTCTCAGAGCCGAAAACAACATGTGTACGGCTTCCTCAGTGTGCCTCATATCGGAGTTAATCCTATAAAAGCGGATCAACTGAGATTTGATAACACCCCTGAAAGTATGTCTAGGATGATAACTTGTCTTATACAATAGAGCATGGGAATCCGTTGTTTTAAAATAAACCTTAGATTTAATTTGTTTAAGGGATCCTGGAAGCTGGTGGAAATATAATTGGGTATCTAGAAACGTAACTGTTATTTCACTAATTTCAGCTGTTAATTTAATTGTTGAGTGGGTATTATTTAACGTTTCTAAAAATATCTGGAACTCACTAAGTGAATGCGTCCAAATGCCAAATATGTCATCTAAATACCGTAAATATAATATAGGTAGTTTTTGGCATTTAGCAAAAGCCGTACGCTCCCACTCCGCCACATAAATTTTCGCATATGCAGGTGCATAACGTTTCCCCATAGCCGTTCCATGAGTCTGCAAGTATAACTTCCCATTAAATTCAAATTCATTAGTCCTTAAACTCAGATCTAATAAATCCAATAATTGCTTATCCGGTCTATTTGGATCTGGGAATCTACCAAAAACATTCCTCACTGCCTCCATTCCCCTGTCTATGTCAATGTTGGTATAAAGAGATTCTACATCCATGGTAAACAACATAACCTGATTCGGAAATATTTTATTTCTAATCAATTCCAAGAAATGATAAGTGTCCCTGATATAACTATTGTGTCTTTGGGATAAAGGATTTAAATACAAATCTAAATACTCCGAAACGGCGTATGATTCCGAGGAACAGTCGGAAACTATTGGTCTCCGGGCTGGTACCTGAAACGGGATTGTCCACTTCTCCAGATCTTTGTGGACCTTCGGTAGCAAATAAAATTTCCTTGTGGCTGGTTCAGGAGGCCCCTTCAAATATTTCTTTTGCTTTGTAGTAATAAAACCCTCGATATACAGACTATCTAACATTTTACTGATTTTATCTATAGTCTGTGCCTGTAATAACTTTTTAAGAGGTCAATAATGTAATCTATTATTTAATTGTCTTTCCCCTTCCAAAATATATTGGGTCCTGTCCAAGATAACAGACATCGATCCCTTATCCGCCAGTTTAATTATAATTTCTTTATTCCTACAAAGATTATTTAGTGCCTGCCTCTCACCTGTTGATAAATTGTCCACAAAGGGGGATTGGATCGAATATAGATCCACATCCTCATGATCTTTTTTAATTAAGTTCAGGATCTCATCATCAACAACCTCATCCTTTGGGACCCAATGAGAGGGTTTTACAAACCGTTTAGGCTCCCCCCCTGTCTCACCTCCAAAATAATCCATCAGCTTTAGTCTCCTATGATGCTTATAGATGTCTCTTTTAATTTCATCCAGATCCACAATTAAGGGGGTTGGGATAAATGTTAATCCCTTTTGTAATAGTGCTATTTCAGTTTCTGATAATCTAAACCAATTACTAAGATTCATAGCATTTGCTTGTAAACAGGGAACAAATCGTGTTGACCCCTCTAAAAGTTTAAATTATCAAGCCGATCGTCCACAATCAGATATGCTTGATTACGCTCCCAGTGTATTAAATCATCCTCTAACTCTACATCTCCCTGGCCCTGGGTATCCAACACCTTGTACTTTTCTAAATCTTCCAAGATTTTATTTAACTTCCCAATCCAGTCACATAGTTCTTTAGTTTGTTTTTCATGGGAATAAGGAATTTTCGCAAACCAAACTTGAGCCTGTGGAAATTTACCTCTAACTACTTAGTACAGTCCTTCAAAATTCTTTCTGATTTTATCCTCCCTAGGGTGCGTATCCTTTAAACAGTTATTTAAACCCAGACAAAAAATTATCCTCTGGACATTCGCCCTGGGATTTTTAATCTTTAAGAATATGGATTTAATATGTTCTATCTTCGCTCCCGGGAAACTATGTGCCTCCATCTCGCATTGTCTAAAATGCACTATTCTGCTTATATTGGAGTCCCCTACCAGCACATTTTGCTTTTGGGGATCCAAAACCCAATTCCGCCAATCTGCACTCCCTGTATGTCTTATTGGTTTATTTACCACCTCCACCTCTTTATACCCCTTCCTGGTAAAAAAATTTAGTATGCAAGCAATGGTATGTGCATTCTTGCTCCGATGTAGAAGGGAGCTGAGTTTACCTCTGTTACAGTGCATCTATGTGAAAACAGCAGCGTCAGATGCGGGGGTGGGGTGTGTTTGGGCTCATGAACGCGGCTGAGATAATAAAACTGACTAAAAAAAAATAAAAAACAAAGCTAACCTTTACAAGTATCATAAATCACACTGGCTGTTACAGACTAAAATCAAATGTATGTTTTTATTCTAAAATAGTAAAACTAAGAGCAGTTTACTTCTCAAAACAGAGTGGTGCAGGATGGAACTCGTGACCTTTTGATTAGGGTTAGGATTAGGGTTAGGGTTACAGAGGCAGTCATAATAAATGGGTGTCAATGTCGCATGTTAAGGCGGCTTTTTGTTTCTGCAGTTATATTTTTGAATAAAAGCGCAATTGCTGTGTTAGATTTGTAGCTTTTGTGAAAGTATTTGTGTGATACTTCAGGCTTCATACATTATATAGTTTATGCCTACATTTTGTCATCTACTAGTAGAATATAAAAAATGTTTCTGTTTTAACAATGTGTTTACACAGATTACTGTAGAAACGGAACAGACATGAAATGCGTGTGTTCCAAACAACGATCTATTATTCCCACTCTAAAACTCCACTTCACTCCCAGAAAATCAATCAAGGCATGAGTTGGGAGAAGTTTGTGCACGTTCTAAGTTAGTGGGGGGATGGAATAGCTGGCTGCTTGCAGCCTGATTTTTATCAGCACATTTAGATGACAAAAGACGCTGGTGGAGAGCTGTGAACGATTTTAAGAAGCGATTTAAGGTGGGACAGATTTACAAGTTTTTTTGTAGGCTCTGGTAATTCTAGTGTTAAAACAGAAACGTTTTTCGTATTTTAGTAATAATTGACAATATGTAGACATGAAGTGTATAATGTGTGAAGCCTGAATTCCAAATATCAAAGGAACACTTTCACAAAAGATACAAATATAACAGAACAAATGTGCTTTTATTCAAAAATATAACTGCAGAAAAAGAACCCGCGTTAGGGTGCGACATTGACACGCATTTGCTACGGTTGCTTCGGTGGTGCAACAGTATCAACTGTTGACTGGTAATCAAAGCTTCACGTGTTCGATCCCAGACAAGTTCGTTTTGAGAAGTGAGCTGCTCGTATTCTTACTATTTTAGAATAAAAACATGCATTTGATTCCAGTCTGTAACAGCTGGTGTAATTTATGATACTTGTAAAGGTTAGCTTTGGTTTTTTTTTATTCAGTTTTATTCTCTCAGCCGCATTCACGATCCCAACCAAACCCTACCCGCAGTTGACACTGCTGTTTTGACATAGACGCGCTATAACAGAGGTCAACTCAGATCAAGACAATGTTTCTTCATCAGAGCAAGAATGCACTTTTGCCATCGCTGTACTTTGTATATGTACATGGGAAGCTCTGCACTGTACTTGTGACTTTACGCTGTAGGAAGTAAGTAAATAAATAAAGGTAAATCTGTAAATAATATTCGATCTGGCTCTTACATACAAAGGATGGTGCATGTGCCCAAAACATTAACATTTATAAACTGCTCAAAAAAATTAAAGGAACACTTTAAAAACACATCAGATCTCAATGGGAAAAAGAAATCCTCCTGGATATCTATACTGATATAGACTGGGTAATGTGTTAGGAACGAAAGGATGCCACATCGTTTGATGGAAATGAAAATGATCAACCTACAGAGCCCTGAATTCAAAGACGCCCCAAAAATCAGAGTGAAAAAATTATGTGGCAGGCTAGTCCATTTTGCCAAAATTTAATTGTAGCAACTCAAAATTGTACGCAGCACTTTGTATGGCCCCTGTGTTCTTGTATACATGCCTGACAACATCGGTGCATGCTTCTAATGAGATGACAGATGGTATTGTGGGGATCTCCTCCCAGATCTGGACCAGGGCATCACTGAGCTCCTGGACAGTCTGAGGTGCAACATGGTGGCATTGGATGGACCAAAACATAATGATGTTACAGACAGCATAATGTTCTCCATGGCTTCTCCAGACCATTTCGCTTCTGTCACATGCTCCGGGTAAACCTGCTCTTATCTGTAAAAAGCACAGGGCACCAGTGGTGCATCTGCCAATTCTGGTATTCTATGGCGAATGCCAATCGAGCTGCATGCTACTGGGCAGTGAGCTCAGGGCCATTAGAGGACATGGGGCCCTTGGGTCACCCTCATGAAGTCTTTCTGGTTGTTTGGTCAGAGACATTCACACCAGTGGCCTGCTGGAGGTCATTTTGTAGGGCTCTGGCAGTGCTCATCCTGTTCCTCCTTGCCCAAAGGAGCAGATACTGGTCCTGCTGATGGGTTATGGACCTTCTATGGCCCTCTCCAGCTCTCCTAGAGTAACTGCTTGTCTCCTAAAATCTCCTCCATGCCCTTGAGACAGGGAGACACAGCAAACCTTCTGGCAATGACACGTATTGATGTGCCATCCTGGAGAAGTTGGACTACCTGTGCAACCTCTGTAGGGTCCAGGTATCGCCTCATGCTACCAGTAGTGACACTGACTGTAGCCAAATGCAAAACTAGTGAAGAAACAGTCAGAAAAGATGAGGAGGGAAAAATGTCAGTGGCCTCCACCTGTTAAACCATTCCTGTTTTGGGGGTCATCTCATTGTTGCCCCTCTAGTGCATCTGTTGTTAATTTCATTAACACCACAGCAGCTGAAACTGATTAACAACCCCCTCTGCTACTTAACTGACCAGATTAATATCCCATAAGTTTCATTGACTTTATGCTATACTCTGATTAAAAAGTGTTCCTTTAATTCTTTTGAGCAGTATATGTTACTTACATAAAAGCCAGATCGGGTTCTTTTTCTGCAGTTATATTTTTGAATAAAAGCGCATTTGTTCTGTTATATTTGTACCCTTTGTGAAAGTGTTTCTTTGATATTTGGAATTCAGGCTTCACACATTATACACTTCATGTTTACATTTTGTCAATTATTACTAAAACATGAAAAACGTTTCTGTTTTAACAATGTGTTTACATAGATCGTTGTAGGCACGGAACACACATGATGTGTTCCAAATAACGATATAGTATTTATAAGACGTGTCATTTTACTTGACTTCTCACTCTATACAACTCTAAGCAACTGACATGCAGGTAAACAGACTTGAGCTGAGAAAACTGTGTGGGGGTGGGGGGTTGGTTTTGTGTGATACCAAGCTGCTTGCAGCTTATTAACACATTTACAGAATAAATGACGCTGACGGAGAAGTGCAAAGCCATTTAAGGTGGGACGGATCTACGAGTTTTTCTGTAGGCTCTGGTAATTCTAGTGTTAAAGGGAACTAATACAGTTAAAACATCATATTTATCACTTTAGAGGTTTAATATGTTTGTCATGTCAACACTCATTTAATACTGGTTCTGTGATTTGAATTATTATTCACATGGGTCATCATTTAGCTTGTTTGGCTGCATTTCCCTGCTTGATCGAGGGTGTCATCATTTCTCAGTTTCTCTGAAATGTTGCATACGAATGGGTCAGAGCTGCCATAAATATAAGCAAGCTTTCCTGTCAAGTTTTGTTTTATAAATTCTGTCTTTTGTGTGGAAAGTTTCATACGTCTCGTTTCAAGCCTCTATTTGTGCACACACAAGTTTTATACTGTAAATCTGACTCGAGGAAATTCAGGGACAGTTTATACTCATGAGATAAGATTACTGAACAGTAAATCATACAAATTTACAATAAATATTGCAATATAGGGCAGCATGGTGGCGCAGTGGTAGCACTGCTGCCTCGCAGTTAGGAGACCCGGGTTCACTTCCCGGGTCCTCCCTGCATGGAGTTTGCATGTTCTCCCCGTGTCTGCATGGGTTTCCTCCCACAGGCATGCAGGTTAGGAGGATTGGAGATTCTAAATTGGCCCTAGTGTGTGTCCTCTGGTGGGTTGGCACCCTGCCTGGGATTGTGCCCTGTGTTGGCTGGGATTGGCTCCAGCAGACCCCTGTGTTCGGATTCAGTGGTTTGGAAAATGGATGGATGGATATTGTAATATAACAGTGTTTGTATAAATATGCAATACTTTTAATGCATATATACCTATATATAATATTTGAAAGTATATGAAATATTTCTTTTTTTCTGCATTGTATTTTGCTTGAGGAGACATTCAAGTCAAAATTCCTTTGTACTGCTGCAGTAAGGACACCTGGGTTTGAGTCCCAGGTGCTCCCTGCATGGACTTTGCATGTTCTCCACATTTCTGTGTGGGTTTTCTCTGGTTGCCTATGAACTGGCTGTAATATGTGTTTGTGTGTGTGATGGATGTGTATCTTCACTCTGCAGTGGACTGGCAACCTGGCCAGGAGTTGTTCCTGCCTTGCCCCTATGCTTAGTAAGATAAACTCCAACTTCCTCTGCTCAGAATAAAATGGGCTTGGAAGATGAATGGGTGGACAATAAATGTGACTTAGCTTGACCTGACTTGAAAATTTGCTTCATAAAAGAAGGAGGATGTTGCAGGGAAGGATGCCGTATGGTGGAAAAACTATATTAGGTATAGTGCTCATAAGCACTTAGTACACCGTGATCTTGCTGCTCAAACGTGACTATACAATGATAAGTAAATACGCTTTTTGGATGGGAGCAGGTCTTCTTCTTTTTTTGGCTGCTCCCGTTATGGGTTGCCACAGCAGATGATAAGTAAATACGCTTTTGGATGGGAGCAGGTCTTCTTCTTTTTGGCTGCTCCCGTTATGGGTTGCCACAGCAGATCATATTTTTCCATATCTTCCTGTCTTCCTCATCTTGTTCTGTTACCCCAATCACCTGCCTGTTCTCTCTTACCACTTCCATAAACCTTTTCTTAGGCCTTCCTCTTTTCCTCTTGCCTGGAAAATCTATCCTTAGCATCCTTTTTCCAATATATCCAGTATCTCTTCTCTGCACATGTCCAAACCAATGCAATCTCGCCTCTCTGACTTTGTCTCCAAACCGTCCAACTTGAACTTATCCTCTAATGTACTCGTTCCTAATCCTGTCCATCCTCGGCACACCCAATGCAAATCTTAGTATCTTTAACTCTGCAACCTCCACCTCCATCTCCTGCTTTCTCGTCAGTGCCATTGGCACCAACCCTTATAACATAGCAGGTCTCACTACTGTCCTGTAGACCTTCCTTTCACTCTTGCTAATACCCGTCTGTCACAAATTATTCTTGATACTCCTCTCCATCCATTCCACCCTGCCTACATTCTTTTTTTCACTTCTCTTCCACAATCCCCATTACTCTGTACTGTTGATCCCAAATATTTAAACTCATCCACCTTTGCCAACTCTACTCCCTGCATCCTCACCATTCCACTGACCTCCCACTCATTTACACATGTGTTCTGCCTTGTTCCAACTGACCTTAATTTCTGCTCCTCTCTAGAGCATAGCTACACCTCTCTAGGGTCTCCTCAACCTGCTCCCTACTCTCACTACAGATCACAATGTCATCAGCAAACATCATAGTCTACAGGGACTCCTGTCTAGTCTCATCTGTCAACTTGTCCATCACCACTGCAAATAAGAAAGGGCTCAGAGCCGATCCCTGATGTAATCCCACCTCCAACTTGAAGGCATCCGTTGCTCATACCGCAGACCTCATCACTGTCACACTTCCCTTGTACATATCCTGTACAACTCTTACGTACTTCTCTGCCACTCCCGACTTCCTCATACAATACCACAACTCCTCTTGAGGCACCCTGTCATATACTTTCTCCAGGTACACAAAAGCACAATGTAACTCCTTCTAGCCTTCTCTATACTTCTCCATCAACACCCTCAGAGCAAACATCGCATTTGTGGTGCTATTTCCTGGCATGAAACCATACTGCAGCTCAATAATTATCACCTCACTTCTTAACCTAGCTTCCACTACTCTTCTGGATGGGAGCAGGTAATTAGTGTTAATTGCTTACTGTATTCATCTTGTGTGTTCTAAAATGTACTGAAGATCCCATAGATGATGCAAAAACTGCACACACATGTATGCTAGATAGGCTATCCCATATTTCCATATTTTTCTGAGTATAGAAATCAAATTTCTAAAAATTGTAATATTCTCTGTTTCATTGTTTTCTCAAATGATTATTTCAGTTAAAAGAGGCAACTATTTATTGTTAGATTGAAAATTTTGCACAATTTATTATGAAGAAGTAGGAGGAGAAAGGTGTCTCAGTGTTTAACACTCAAAGAGACTAGACATGATTCCTTGAATTCCAGCCCACTTTAAATTGGTGTGGCGTCTGCATATTCTCTTCATATTTGTCCTGATATTTCTCAGGCTACTACAGGTGTTCTTCCTTAGATGTGTCAGTTTAGTTGGTCACACTCAGGGAGTGTAGTGCGAGTGAGTACCAGTGATTGTGTGAGTGCACCCTGCGATGGCCTGACACCATACCCAGGGTAATTTCCTGCCTTGCACTCTCAGTGATTCCAGGTGTAGGCTTCAGACCTGTATTTGAGAGGGAAAATGAATTATGGAAAGTGGAGGAAAACATAAATCAGCAGGAAATTATGAAGACTATGCTCTGTAGTAAATTGTAATGAAACAGAAAATGGTGCCAATGCTGTATGTGCAACTCAGGTGACATTTTATTATCTTTAATTATCTTTATTATTCATTTCAGATGTAAGGTTAAGTCTTACCCACAACAATCAGACTGAATATTACCCAAAAGAAAATGTGTAATCATCATCTTTAACATTCACAAGATACTGTTAGTGGAGCATTAGGAGCTCCATGAGTGTCAGGACCTTAGGCAAATGAGTGAACTGCAGTTTTCATTTCTGTGCATCCATAAATGGAGGCAGAATGATGGAGGTAGTGGAAGTGTAATCAATAGCAGACATAAAAAAAGCAAATAAATAAATAGACTCTCAATTTTGGGATTTAGTTTTACATAGTACCACAATATTGTGTGTCAAAATTTCTGCTAGATACATGATGCATGTGAATTGTGTTCTATTGCACCACATACTATGATCCCTCACAACTATCAAATAAAAGCATTTATGGAAAATCTTTTAACTAAAACCTTTTTTTCATTTTTGACTTTGAACGTGGTTATTGTTTCATCATTTATGAATAGTCTTACGACTTTGTGTTGCTTTAATTATGGATAATTTTGCAAATAATACTAATTTTAATAACATCTAAATATTCTTTCTCCTGATCATTACTTTGTTTTTGTCAAACAGGTTATCCTGCCATCACATACCTACTATGCAAGCGTTATTGGATTTCTGCTATAAAATGGCAGGGCTCGGCTTCTTTAGCATCCATCACTGGATTGAAGAAACATTTCAAGAAATGCCTCAATAGTTGGAAGTCAGTGATAATTCATTTTTGGTTTTGATTTTTTTTTTGGTTTTGCCTTTTAACTTTGTGTTTTGCTTTACCCCTGAAACTTTTGGCAATCAGTTTCTTTTTTGATTTTTCTGGTTTTGATTCATGTCTGCTCTTGATTACAATTTATCTTGCCCTCCAAACATCCTTATTTCACTTCACGGTTCCTCACAATGATTTGGGGCTCTCTCAGTCTCCCCAGGAAGCATGCCAAACAGATCCTGTTTATGTTTTCAGATTTGTCTTTTGCTTCTTCATTTAAAATGCTTACTTACTCAGCTGCCTTCCAATAAAAAGTTCTATCTGTCTGGATCATTCCATCAACCCAAATCACACATTACACGATCAAATTAACTAACCTTATATTGGAATAAGGTTAATGTAAAGTGTTTCCGAATAAGGTGCTAAAATTAATAGGAGACAGATCAAGCATCAACATTTAATAATTGTTCACCAAAACCGTACCTTGCTGAATTCCCAGTGAGTACTAGGCAGACATTTTATCACTTTGCATTTTTCTAATGGCAGTGGAGCTTAGAAGTTTATATTTTAAAGCAACTTTGTCAGCTGAAATTTTGTTTTCCTTTTCTTCATTGCCATCTTTCCTTAGTCAAGCATATTTATTTATCACTATACTAGATCCTGAAAGTGTTTACCCTTTGATAGGGTTGTAGTTTTGTAGTTTATCACAGTAACTGTTACAGAATAAAAAACAATCCAACCCCAGAGTACACTTCCACACAAACAAATCATTTTCAAGGTGCAATGCCTGTTTTGGGAGGGTACACAGGAACTGCAGGATCTAAAGAGAGCCCAAATAAACATAGGTATAATGTACAATCTGCACGATGACAGCAACAAGGATGAGATTTGAACCCAGGACATTGGAACTAGATAGCAGTAGTGTGAACTCCTGATAAATAAGTAAACATCTGTGTGCACACTGCATGGTGTTTTTGTTTTCTCTGTGTTTTTTTATAATTGCAAAATGATTTTTGCAATTTTCTTTGAATATTACTGTTTTATATTTGTAAAACTGTGCTTTGCTCTTTCAGCCGGAAAGTGGGAAATTTGCCATGTAAATGTGCCATCAAATTCAATTGATTTTAATTAATGAAAAAGCTTCACATGAATGTGAGGCCTACAAACTGTTGCTGAACAATAAAAGATGCATTTCATTAGAAAGGGTGCGACTTAATGAAACTTGGCATTCCGTGAGGAGAATGTTGAAAAATAGTGGTGAATTATTCCCTTCACGGATGCGAGTCTAGAAAAGGAAATTTATGAATTTGTCAGTATTCTCTTGTAAGTGATTTGCAGCAGCATCTGTAGAGTAGATCAGCTAGATTCTTCCTGAAAGAATATGGAATGACCCCTCTGAATAACTGGGGGTTATTGGGGAGTGAGGATTGGGGGTATCGTGGTTTTTAATGCTTCATACAAATTTGTTTGCACTACTAATACACATGACAACTCTAAGGAATAAAAGTAAACAAACATACCTGTCAAAGCCACTCCTATAATAAGGTACTTTATTACTTGTGTACTTTAAACAACACCTTATGAACTCGATGGGGGCATATAGTTATGTTAGCAATGCTGTCTACATCACTAATCTGTTTAAGACACTATCATTGTTGGCCGTTTCATCTACAATGATGATAAAACCAACAAGGGATGGTTTTATTGGCCCAAATATGTTTGGCCAGAACAAAAGTAAAACTAACTGGTTGTTTATCCTCTCCTCCAGGCCTGCTTGTGAAAGACCCTCTTGTTCCTGGCTTTCTAAAGCTCTCTGTAATCAATGGACCAAGCTCATCACAGCCAAAAGTCAAAGGCTCAGGCAGACCTGGTTAAGTATCAATAACTTCTTGCATTCTTTTCTTCTGCCACCATCAATGATAAAGTAAGGTTCTATCACATGTGGAACACGGCACAGACAGGCGGACACATTTACATCACCCAACATATGTTTATTTACAGTATCCATATTTACAGAGTGCACACCCAACCCCAAAGTCCCCAAAAGTCCTGGCCAACAATACAAAATGCCTCACTCTCTTCAGGCCACCTCAATGGCTCGTCAAACGGAGGGAGGCGGCCCCTTTTATTCACACCCAGACGAGCTCCAGGTGCTTCCTGACAAGCCTCCGCCGACACTCCCCAGTGTGGCAGAAGTACCAGCTGCGAAGCCTGAAGCACTCCAGGTGTCCTGATCCTCTTCCCCAGCACTTCCGGATGTAGCGGAAGTGCTGAGGTCCAGGGCTCCATAGGCATCGGGGCACCCCCTGGCGGTGACCACAGGCCCCTTGAGGGTTGAGCTTCAAAGGTCTGTACCCGTGGTCCCCATAGCCACCAGGGTGGTCACCCCCACGTGTTCTGGGGGAGGCGTAAGCCCTCCTCCGGTCCTCCGGGGCGTCCCGTGTGTGACCCCTCAGCCACCTGTGACACACACTAGAATGAACAACACCATCAACACACGCTCTCAGTTCTTCGCTTTCACCTCCCTTCTTAACCCTCCTCAACCTCTTCCCCTAGCTCAACTTGTCTGCTGCTGACTTTGCCAACTTTTTTTAGGATAGGGTGGCTGCTATCAGCAGTCATTCTACACTCGCTGCCATCCATTATGCCTCCTTCCAAGCATCACCCAAAATCCTCCATATTCTCTCTACTCTCTGAAAATGATATTTCCAACTTCCTCTCCAATCACCCCCACTACCTGTCCACTTGAACCTATCTCCTCACATCTCCTTCAGGCCATCTCCCCCTCACTAATTCCTGCAATTACCCACATCATTAACACCTCATTCAGCTCAGGCACATTTCCTACCATCTTTAAACACACTCTCATAACCACACTTCTCAAAAAAACCACACTTGATCCATCCCAAGTTAACAATTACAGGTCTGTATTTCTCCTTTCCTTTCTTTCCAAAACACTTGAATGTCTTCTAACTAGATCTCTTCCTTCCTTGTACAGAATGGATTTCTCAGTACCAACCAGTCAGGTTTCGAGATGTACCACTTGACTGAGATTGCTCAATTAACTGTGGTCGGCCAGCTATGACTTGTTAGAGCTACTAACATGTCATTGGTCCTGATCCTGATAGTCTTCTCCTCTGTCTTTGTTGTGGTTAACCTTGACATCCTTCTTTCCACCCTCTCCGACCTTTGCATCATTGGGATTCCTCTCACATGGTTTGAGTCCTAAATCTCAGGCAGATCCTACAGTGTATCCTGGCAATTAGAGTTGTCAAAGGGACACCAGACATGTACCCCAAGGATCAGTGCTGGGTTCTCTACTTTCTCTCTGTACACAACATCTCTGGGCTCTATAACCATATCCCATGGTTTGTGTGGCATCAGCTAGAGTTTTTGCATGTCTTACTAATATCTCAACCTGGATGTAGGATCACCATCTACAGCTCAATCAAGCAAAACAAGCTTCTTGTGATCCTTGCCAGCCAAACTGTTCAACTTCCTATCTCTGTACAGCTTGGTTTACTGTCACTAATCCCTGCCTAGTCATCACACATTCGTGGCATGGTGATTGATGAGCAGCTATCTTTTTCTGACCACATTTCTTCTGTTTCTCTTTCATGCAAGTTTACACTGTATGACATCTATAAGTTTAGACCTTTTCTGACAGAGTATACACTACAACCTCTGGTCCAGGTTCTGGTCTTGTTGCATCTGGACTACTGCAACTTGCTTCTGGCAGGAGTACCCACATGTGCTATCAAGCTGCAGCAGATGGTCCAGAATGAGAGCAGCCTGCAGGCACATGTCACTCCTCTCATGTCACTTGCTTCATTGCCTCCTTGTAGTAGCATGCATTAAGTTCATATCCCTGATGCTTGCCTACAGAGTACTCAATGGGTAAGCACCTGAGTATATGGCACTGGTAAAGTCCTATAATCTTCTTGCCCACTCAGGTCTGCCAAGGAACTGTGTCTGATGATACCACCTCTGCATGGTATCAAGTCTCAATCCAAACTCTTTTCCTGTACGTATAGTTCCTAGTTGGTGGAATGAGCTACCCCCTTCGATCCATACTGCTGACTCCCTCAATGTATTTATGAAGCAATTGAAAACCCATCTCTTCTGTGAATATCTGTCTAAAAAAAACATTTGCTCTGTGACATTTTATATTGCTGGTTAATTTGTTGTTAGACTAAGTTTAATCACTTTATTGATTGTAATCTATGATTGTAAATGTATTAGTTTTTATATCTTTTTCACTTGTGGCAATCAACTTTTTGTTACCTGTCCTACTGCACTTGCGGAACAAACAGGCCCTAGCCTAATGTTACTCGATTATGTTTACCTCTTTTGTAAGTTGCTTTGGATAATTGTTTGTTAAGCAAATAAATGTAAATGTTAACCTCCAAAAGCAGAATGGGAGCTACTGTCAGTTCATGATCAGTGGGATGGTTAGTAGCTTCAAATATGTAGGGACTATCATCATGCAAACTCGTAACTCTACTCTTAAGTTCTTAATTCTTAAGTGCAGTCAGTCAAAAGAAATGGCATCAAAATTATATGAGCACAGATTGTTTAGTGGGTGCGACAGATAGGGGTGCTGTCGTCCTCTTGAACCCTCAGATCAGACGCCAGACACCAGATAAAAGTCCAATAATAATATTTATTAGGGCAAATACTCATGCAATAACCAATAATAATCAATACACAATAAATCCTCCACTCTCCCAGATGCATTGCCACCCTTCCTCCTGACTCAGCTCGTCCGTCTAGGATCTCTCACAATCCTTTATAGTCCATGAGCCAGAAGTGCTTCTGAACCCTCAGTCCATGTGACTTCCTAGCACTTCCAGGTCATATCAAAACTCCTCTTCTTCATCCCGAAGTCGTCCATATCCCCTGTCGCTGTAACTAAGACGTACTTCTGGGATATAGGGCAAATAACAGTCCCTGGGCCACCCTGCAGCATGCTCTGGTGGCCCCCAGGGTATCCAGCAGGGCTGTGAGGGAAAACTCCAATGTCCATGATTTCCTGCTGGCATTCGGGGCATCTCCATGCTGCAGGGAGGGCTCCATCTAGCGGCCTGGGGGTATTGGCCAGGATGACTGGCTGGCCATAGTCCACAGTACAAAGATAGAGAAGAACCATGGTTCGAAGCGGTCAGCTCCGAGGGGCGTCTTTCTCCAGGAGGTTTCATTGGTGGTGCCTTGCAAACGTTCTGAATAATCCCGGTAGAACCTAGGGGGAACATTAAATAAGTAAGTCATGCTGACGTCACGCCTGATACCAAAACTTTATTAAAAATATTTTCAGATGTTTTTAAGATTTGAACCGGACACGGAGACAAAAGTGAAAGAAAAGAAGAGAGAAAAGGAAAAGATGGAGGTAAAGGGGGAAGGGGGGTTTTCGTATAGAATAAACAATAAATGAACCAGAATCCGCTTCTAGACCTGCAGAAAGAGAGGGGGGGAAAAAAACCACAAGACAAAAACATTGCTGCATCAGCTACATGAAGATATATAAAAGTAAAAATGTTTGCTGACAATCATACAGTAATTATTACTAAGGCATTTAGGGCCAACCACAACCTTAGGTCATGTGCTGAAGATGTCCAAGTCATACTTATGAAATCACCATGTGAGCACCAGTGTGCGTACGCACGCTTGTATGTGTAAGGTTTCTCTATAGGAGCATCCAATAGTGAGTGTGAAGGGCCACAGACCTGCCCCAAAAGCGTCGCGGAAGATGGAGGGAGTTCCAAGCCCAGAGATCCAGAGGTCACCCCAGGCGCTGGAGACCCCAGGGAGGCCGTCACCAGAGAAGCCCCAACCCCCTCGAGGCGCAGAGGATCACCCGGGGGCTACAACCAGCAGCCGGCAGAGTCCTGGGAGATATCAATGGCAAGCCCTCAGGCCGCCCGCAGCCGCTCGCCCCGAGTCGGCGGGCCCGAACCCAGCATCCGGGACCCAAGGCGACCCACCCCGCCGAGGACCCAACAGAGCCCAGGGAACCAGATCTCACCAGGCAGCCACCGGGAGCGACCAGACAGATGCTTAAGGCAGGGGGAGGGTAGGCGAAGATGTTGTAGCATTGCCAGATGTCCCAGGAGAGGGGAGGAGTCCAAAACCCCACCTGACATATACAGTCACACAAACACAGTCATACACTCCCTCCCTCATGCTCTCACATACACATACAACCCAAGACTTACATGGATGTACGCCAGACACCCATTCACACTCCCCATACACACCCTACTAACTCTGGTCCCGGTGCTGCTGTAACTGAGGTACAACCATTCCCGGACGCCAGAGCTAGTCCCATTCCGCAGGGGTAATAATGAGCAGGCACCCCCGTCCAACGCAGAGCAAAGCAACCCATCACTCCAGACCACAGGCAGATGGCCAGCTCCCACTCCTAGCCTCCAGCCCCGGGCAGCTAACTGAGAACAGAGGTGTAATAAGACCTCTAGTCTCCCTCCGCCTGCTCTAATGTAATGTTGATGTGTGTTGATAAGGTGCATTTTGTGGTTGGGGGGGCGCGGGCAGTGCCGGCACCATGTGGCCTACACCAGCTGATGCCAACACACAGCCCCACTTCCCCCCCAAAACTCTCCGTGACTAGGTGCAGTTTAAAATTGGAAGTGGGCACCGGCACTCGGAGTGAGGCTGAAATTTCCCCCTACCGGATGCCGTTAAGTGTGCCCACTCCCAAGGCCCTAAGTGTGCATTTGTGTGGAATGTTGTTTGTGGAAGTGTTTAATGTGCAAATAAAATTGGGGGTAGGCTGCCACAGGACTGCGGAAATGGGATCCATACCCGCACCCCCTGACTTACCCACACCCCAAGGCCCTATGTGCATTGTTGGTGTTATGATGTGAAGGAGCAGGAGGAGGGAAATGTCTGAGGATGGGGAGGAACGGCTGAGGGGCCTGAGCCCTCCAGGAGCCAGCTCCCCTACTGGCCCCAATAGGCACCTCCGTTCCCAAAATCCACCCGGGGCACGCAGGCCCCAGCCCATCTAGCCATGGCCGAAGCAGCAGCATCACAGAGCCCCACGGAGTCTGAGGCCACCAACCCACACCACCCCAGCAGAATATTTACTCCCATCCCCACATTTACTCAACATTCAGATTAAGTAAGACATAAGACACCTAGGTAAAGCTGGATCCTCCCCCTCCCGGACATCCCCCTCCCCCATGGTGGAACTGCCGCATGTTCCGGCCCTCTTCCCGGCAGCGTACATGCCAGGACCCAATCCCCAAGGCCCCACCCATATCCCCATCCGGGGACGGCCGCCCCCATACCCTAAGCCACCAGGCCCACACCCAGACCACCTTCGATTTGTAAATGACCTTGGGCGGCGGCTTCAGCAACGCATCACTCCAGGAGACAGCACTATTCAGCCGCTCTGGCATGATCAATGCTTTCCCCGTCCCCTCGGTCATGGTTTGCGACTCCCTTGTAGGGCTCACAGTGACTTGGCACCCGCTACTAATGTCGCGGGCCCATGTCCTCTGCATCCCTCTATTATGTACAGTACGGGTCTCGCTTACCTGTACCACTGCATTGTTTAATACTGGAGGCTCCCGACTGATCCACCGCAGGTATTCATTTACTTTCCTCAAAGCCGTTTCGGCCGTTTCCCCCAGGTCCGTGATGATCTTCTTGATCGCCTCCAACATCTGTAAAAAACTACTTACGGGTTCGATTAACTTTTTGAGTTCCCGCAAGTCCACAATGTTATTTAATTTGGCCAGAGGCAGGCTCAATTCATTATTATTCCCACCTACTGGCCGGGAGCCAATGAGTACGCCCGCTCCTGGCACGTGCTCTGATGGGCTTCGCCAAAGGCTTCTGGGAACTGGAGTTCTCTTTGGCTGAGGACCAAGCCGCCATCTTTGGCGGACTGCAATCTGCCTTTATTATTTTGTCGGCAGACCGACCAGCCATTTCCCGGCCCTCCTTACCTTCAGGCGGGGTGAGCGATGCTTCGCTCGCCTCACCCTTCCCCTTTGGAAAGTCTGAGACCGTCTCCTTGAGGGCGAAGTCGCAAGCAGCGGGACGCGGACCTTCTCCTTCCCACAATTTGCTGGGGTAGATCATGTGGTCCTCGCCAACACCCAATATGCGGAAGTCCATTTCACTTTTAGGCTTGAACAGGAGCGTATCACTGTCTTTGGGGAATTCTCCTACCTCCCGCAGGGCCTCCAGGTGATCTTGCACAGGACGAAATGAGTTACTTTAAACAGATTTTCAATTAAATTCCCGGCACATACCTCGTGGCAATCTTCTGTCTCCGGAGGCTTCTCCCGACTCATGAAGCCGCTCCGTAGCTCCTCCCGAGTGTCGGCCATGATGAGCGTGGCTCTCCTGCTGGCGCTGTCGGTCTGCTTGACTTTTTTCTTCCCCATGACGGGGTTTGTGGCGTTTTTATCTGTGTGTCCTGACGCTGTCCTCTAGGGGTTCTCTGTCCACAAAAATCTGTATTCAGGTCCTCTGCCAAACTAACGGCCAGAGAATCCTGCCGACTGCGGCACTGTGACAGATAGGGGCGCTGTCAATTTCTTGAACCCTCATATCAGACGCCAGACACCAGATTAAAGTCCAATAATAATATTTATTAAGGGCAAAATAGTGCACAAAGCACCCTCCGCTCCACTATACTCATGCAATAACCAATAATAATTAATATACAATAAATCCTCCACTCTCCCAGACGAGTTGCCATCCTTCCTCCAGACTCAGCTCATCCGTCTGGGATCTCTCACAGTCCTTTATAGTCCATGACCCGGAGGAGCTTCTGAACCCTCAGTCCATGTGACTTCCTAGCACTTCAGATCAGATCGAAACTCCTCTTCTTCATCCCGGAAGTACGTCATATCCCCTGTCGTTGTGACTAAGAGGTACTTCTGGGTTATAGGGCAAATAACAGTCCCTGGGCCTCCTGCAGCGTCCTCTGGTGGCCCCAGGGTATCCAGCAGGGCTGTGAGAGAAAACTCCAATGTCCTTGATTTTCTGCTGGCATTGGTGCACCTCCATGCTGCAGGAGTGTTCCATCTAGCAGCCTGGGGGCATTGGCCAGGATGACTGGCCAGCCATAGTCCACACGGGAAATCATGTTTAAGTGTAAACTAGGTCACCCTTAATTTTTCCAGTGAAATAATTCACTTTGATTATTTGGCAAAACTGGCCTTTGATCATGGGGAAAACCTAGACAACCAACACGTGCCTGAGAAAGATATTAAAATGTAACAACCCAGTAAAGTTAGACTCAAATTTGAGTGGAATATATAGAGACCAAAGTATTGAAGTAGATGAAAAGGTGGTGTTCAATAAATGTGTTTTGTGCCCTGAGATAATTTCTACCATATATTGTCCATCCATCCATCCTCTTCCGCTTATCCGAGGTCGGGTCGCGGGCAGCAGCTTAAGCAGAGGCCCAGACTTCCCTCTCCCCGGCCACTTCTTCCAGTTCTTCCGGGAGAATCCCAAGGCGTTCCCAGGCCAGCTGGGAGACATAGTCCCTCCAGCATGTCCTGGGTCTTCCCCGGGGCCTCCTCCCGGTTGGAGGTGCCCGGAACACCTCACCAGGGAGGCGTCCAGGAGGCATCCTGATCAGATGCCGAGCCACCTCATCTGCTCCTCTCGATGCAGAGGAGCAGCAGCTCTACTCTGAGCCCCTCCCGGTTGACTGAGCTTCTCACCCTATCTTTAAGGGAAAGCCCAGACACCCTGCGGAGGAAACTCATTTCAGCCGCTTGTATTCGCGATCTCGTTCTTTCGGTCACTACCCATAGCTCATGACCATAGGTGAGGGTAGGAGCGTAGACCGACTGGTAAATTTTCACCACGACAGACCAATGCAGAGCCCGCATCACTGAGGATGCCGCACCGATCCGCCTGTCGATCTCACGCTCCATTCTTCCCTCACTCGTGAACAAGACCCGAGATACTTGAACTCCTCCACTTGGGGCAGGATCTCGCCCCCAACCCTGAGAGGGTACTCCACCCTTTTCCAGCTGAGGACCATGCTCTCGGATTTGGAGGTGCTGATTCTCATCCCAGCCGCTTCACATTCAGCTGCGAACCGATCCAGAGAGAGCTGAAGATCACGGCCTGATGAAGCAAACAGGACAACATCATCTGCAAAAAGCAGTGACCCAATCCTGAGTCCACCAAACCAGACCTCTTCAACACCCTGGCTACGCCTAGAAATTCTATCCATAAAAGTTATGAACAGAATCGGTGACAAAGGGCAGCCCTGGCGGAGTCCAACTATCACTGGAAGCGGGCTCGACTTACTGCCGGCAATGCGGACCAGGCTCTGACACGGTTGTACAGAGACCGAACAGCTCTTATCAGGGGGTCCGGTACCCCATACTCCCGGAGCACCCCCCACAGGATTCCCCGAGGGGCACGGTCGAACACCTTTCCAAATTCACAAAACACATGTAGACTGGTCGGGCAAACTCCCATGCACTCTCCAGGACTCTGCTAAGGGTGAAGAGCTGGTCCACTGTTCCGGACCAGGACGAAAACCACACTGTTCCTCTTGAATCCGAGGTTCGACTACCCAACGGACCCTCCTCTCCAGAACCCCCGAATAGACTTTTCCAGGGAGGCTGAGGAGTGTGATCCCTCTATAGTTGGAACACACCCTCCGGTCCCCTTTTTAAAGAGGGGACCACCACCCCGTCTGCCAATCCAGAGGCACTGTTCCCGATGTCCATGCGATGTTGCAGAGGCGTGTCAACCAAGACAGTCCTACAACATCCAGAGCCTTAAGGAACTCCGGGCGTATCTCATCCACCCCCGGGGCCCTGCCACCAAGGAGTTTTTTGACCACCTTGGTGACTTCAG
>NW_024384327.1:0-25000 GCF_016835505.1 Polypterus senegalus
GCTACCCAACTAACGATCTTTGATAACACGTATTTGTACCCTCTAAGTGAACACCCACATCCCATACACAAAATGTATGAGAACAACAATTTAAAATGAGAACTTTGAGTTGCAATCCATGATCTTTTTTTCTAAATTATAACCTAACCAACCCCCTCTCACCCTTAATGTTATTTGAAAAAAGTTACAACTGTTTGAAAGCAAAAACAACATTGTTCATTCTGTTTGTTTAAATCCCAAGGGGTACTCTAACACAAAAAAAGGAGAAACTCAGCTAACTCAATCAGACTCGTCTCTCTCTATCAGGTAAAGATGAATAGCCTTGCAGCCGGGTATAGCCATGCTATCTACAGGCAAAGATTGGTATTCATTATATGAATGTGTAAAAATTGAATTCAGTGTCGTCGAAAGAGATCTCAAGGCCTTCACTGTATAAAATTTCTGTAAAAGAGAGATCTAGAAAATGTGTACAACAAACTAACATTTAATGACACAATGCTGCTATGTAGGACTTGAGGTGAGAATTTATTCATACCTTTACAAGTTGGCAGACATCACTACTGGCACGATCATGCTGCTGAAATTTGGATAGTCTGGATGAATCCAAACATTGCCTTTGCTAATCACAAACATACAGAGCTTGTGCAGTTTTGTACAAGCATGCATGTTAACAGTACAGTCTTCTAAAATATAGCAAACAACAAATATAGCAATAAGCAGCAGAAGACTTGTCACTGAAATACTCAAAATAAAAGATGCGTCAGACTGATTGGTGAAAACAACTGAACACCATAAAGGCAATCAAGCCCTGATTGCTTTTCAAAGTATGCAAAGAAACATTATGTGAACACTGACTTAGAAGGGCGATTTCTTTACATGCTCTGATCTTTGGCAAAGCACAGAAAACTGTAGCTGTAAGCAACAAAATCGAGTATACCGTACAGTCCTTGTTGTATTTCCTATATGCAACATTATACCAAAATTGTCCTGTTTAATTAAATACACCATCCCATCTGAAACGGTGTAGCTTTTCTTCATAAGTATGTTCAAAAACACTTGCTCTCTTGTTTTTCCCTCCCTCTCTGTGTGAAGTACCCTTCAATCTTTTCAGTTCTATGCTGCATTAACTGCAGGAGCAAAGAGTAAGCCTGGCATGCCATCATTTCTCCTTTATCATTTGCTCAGAGGACTGAAAGCTTGTCATCCATCACACCACATGGCGGTTTTCTACCCCACCCCACAAGGAAGGACCTCCCAGCTGTAACACAACTGTGCTCAAAACCTGGTTGTTTGCCTGTGAGAACACGACTGGGAGTCTTTTGTTGAAAACTTGGGATTCAAACCAATTACATTGTGGGCAAAGCTTTAGATATCAAGACCATTTGTACTGTAGTGACCCATTAAATAGTAAGATCTTTTATACGTACATCTTGTACTAATAGTACCCATGTTTTATGCCATAACTGGTGATGTTCTTGTATTTTAAATTTGACTAAGACATTATTTGCATTCCCATTTATATTAAAAACAACAGAAGAGAAGACTTGAGAAGCAAAAACTAATTTTTGAGTTTATTTGGTGTTTATTCTGCAGCAAATTACTTTTTTCTTAGTTCATCAATTGAAGCATTTCAATTTGTCTTCTACAGAGATAGATAGTATATATACATTTGGTTTTTATTTTCTTCTAAGGGTGAAAGTTTCATTTGTAGACCTGAAAAATTGGTGTATAAAAAGTCCCTTTTATAGCTTGAGAAAATTCAGATAGAATCACTTATACTTTTATGCCTAAAAATGATACAGTAAGGCTCAGCATGCCATGTGTTTCCTATGAGATAAAGATACGCCTCGGGTGTCGTGAGATTCAGTGTCAGGGGGAGTGTGGTTTGCAAAAGAACGAAAAATGAGTTTAGTACATCTGATGCCATCATTAACCCGCTGCTGATCAGGACTGTACATCCATCCGTTACTGAGCCCACATTATCCCGTGTGTGGGTTGTGCTTTTTGAAGCTAGCTAAAAAAAAACAAACTGGAAAGCTGAATGTAATATTTCTCTTCTGCATGTCTGCTATTTTATTTTGCTGGTTAGATTTTCCAGTTCAATCATTTTCAAACTGGGAAACCAAGGGCTACTGTAGAGGTAACATAACATTCTCAGACCCTCCTAGTCCAAATCAAGATTGTGTGACTTTCCCAATAGCACATAGAAAAAAGGATTCCAGTCTGTTGCATAGCCCACTTGTGCACAAACCCACACTTACACTCTTCACCTAGGGATGTGAGAGGAATACCAGACCAACCAGAATTAAACTTACTCAGACACAGGAAGAACATGCAAACAATGAAGTAAATGTGCAATTATCCAGTTAAATTGGGTTTACTACACCGTGAATTAAAGCATTGTGCCACCGTGCCGTCCTCTCCATTTGTAGAGTATTTCTAAAGTCAGCCAGTCAGTCATTTTCTAAACTGCTTATTCATGAATATTGTCACAGGGGGTGCTGGAGTCTGTCCCAGTTAGCATAAGGCACAAGGCAGGAACAGTTCCCTGGACAAGGCGCCAGTCCATCACAGGTATTTATAAAATAACACAATTGAACAAACAAATTAACACGGAAGAAAAAAATCTTTCTTTGTGCATGCTACACTGTAAATTAAATTGAAATGCCCAAAACATTATTTTACAGTGGGGATATGGATGTGAATCATCATAAAAAGACACTCTTTACAGCAGAAACAAAGTTCATAACAAGAGGAACTGTGCGTCGCTAAAAGAATTCAATTTTCTAGGGCTGACAGCATAAAGGTCAAGCTCAGCATGTTTTCATGTGCTAACAAATGGTTTAAAATATTCAAGGCACAGGAAGACTATCTTTTTCATTTAATAATTCAAGCCTGCTATGCAATTAGACAGTCTTTTAATTAACTGTTAAGGCTAGCTCCAAGCTGAATGTGCCTTATTCTACATTTCTGTCAAGTACTGTATGATAAGCAGATTCAGAGCAGGCTGCGAATCTGTCCTTAAAGTAAAGAATACAGCATCGCTGATCACAGAATGGGTCATTAACAATTATTCCAATTCATTTGTGTCAGGATGTGATGAAGTGTATTTACCTTTGGAAAGCAATGAAGAACAAGATTCATCTGTTTTCAAGTGCATTTTGTCCATTTAGGTGTCACAGGAAGCAATGTAAGCAGCACCAGCCACAAGGGAGGAACCAGCCTTGGACCATCACACAGCCAGCTCACTTATATGTGTTAATTTGGAGTCACAAAGTAGTCTAACTTGTGCATTTTTGGAATGTAGAAGCATACTTTCCTAAATTTGACTTTTGAGGCTATTATTTTTCCTCACAGTATATAAATTGGCAATGTCAGCAATTAGTGTACCGTGTGCTGCTGTATGCTCATGCTGATATGGTGAAATAAATCCCACAGATGTAGCTCTATTCTTCAATTATGAGTATAGTTTAAGAGTATAGAAGCTCTGATAAACCTGTCAAACAAAGAGGTGGGGCACAAAGTGGTTCATAATTCACAGTTGGTATGCTGTGCCAGCATTAACAATTTATTTACGATTTATTGTATAAAAATTGTGGTATATGGTCTGGTATCATCCATCATTGTATGATACCTAAGTGACATTACAACACAAAATGTGGACAAGCCAACCAGAACCATATGAAAGCACTGTTCTATCACTGAACACTTATTTCAAGTGTTTATATCTGTGTGAATGTACAGTAGTTAAAAATGGTAAAGAGCAGTCCTCCACTGATCTATTCATTTCTTGAACAAACTTTGTCCATTACAGGGTGTTATAGCATTGGAAACACCAATTCATAAGATATAAAGCTGAAGCCATACCTATAGTCTATTGTATGCACACACTCAAGGCTGATTTATACTTCTACATCAAGGCCACACCATAACTACGTCATTGCCCACAAAGCCAATGGCATACCTATGGCATAGTCTGACGCACACCTCCTCAAGAATGTGGCTAGGCGTTGCATCAACATGAACGCTATGCAGCAGAGTGCAAGTGCAGCCCACCATACCTACTGTATGAGACCAGTCAAATAACGTCTCAACATCAATCTCAAAATGCCCATTGCATGCCCAGATGCAATATGTTTGGGATTAGAGTTGTGTGAGGGTTATTTGACTCAAAATGGCTAACATTGTGGGCATTGCATAACCTGTCACAGGTATTGTGGGCTGCAGTTAGACCCATCTCACCCTATACAGAAATCTACTACTCTGATTGGATTGGATTGATTGTTTGGTAAATGCATATTTCCTAAAATGCATTTCAGTTCATCTTCTGGTTTGGAAGAAAACATGGAAAAATGTGAGGGACAAATATGTTTCCCTACATACATGTGTAGTAAGAGTGTGATCCTGAAAGGCAAAACTGTATTTTAATGGATCATTTGTTTTCCTTACATGCTACAAACACTTCCAACTAGCATTCAGGCATGTGACTGCAGCACAGCGTGACACAGAAGTGTAAACTACTTTCAATGGTGTAAGCTTCACACATATCAACAGCGTACACTCAACGCAGAATTATAAATCAGCCTTCACACTCACAATTTGGAGCTGCAAAGGTGAATATGTTATAATCAGATTAAGAAAAGGAGAAAAAATATGGTGTAAAAAAATGCTTTTGAGTGCCATGGAGGACAGACGGGCATCCCGGCTGGACGAGAGCATGGTCTCTTGCCAAGCTGGAAATTTGCCAGGGCATGTGCAAGCAGACTTTGGCGGCCAGGAGCAGACCTGGAGTCTGCAAGTGCAACCTTGTTGGGGTCCCTGGGTGCCGCAAGGGGGCACCATCGGGAGAAAACTTCTCTGATTCTGAAAACAACCCAGTTGTGCTCCAAACAAGTCATGCCACGTCACCAGAAGTTGTTCTGGGTCCAGCATCAAAGGAGGACTCTGACTCCCCAAGGTAAGTTAGCAAGCGACACTTAACTATAGAAGAGAAAAGAATTTAATTGTTTTTATGGTTTCTTGCTGTGTTTTATTGTAAAATTGCTTTGTGGATTAGAAATCCATTATTTGAACCTGTAACTGTGCTGAGCATTATTAAGTTTGGGGTATGGAGCTCAGTGGCGACCCCTACTGCTTACAGCTAATTCCAAATTCCATTAACAAAAAGAGAAAACTGTAAACACATTGAAAGTCTTGACAACTTGTGCAGTTCTTTTGGAACATTATTTTAAGCAACAGTACAGTTTGCTTTGTCAACATGAACAGGTACATTTTCAAAATAAGGTTAAAGCCCATAAAACTGAAAATAAAGTCTCACCAGCAGAAACATTCACTGGAAGGCAAACAATATAAAATAATTAAAATCTTGACATTCTTAGTTCTTGAACAGTGCAGAATGACAAAAAAAAATTCACTTTTCCTAATTAATATATTTTATTGTTTCCGCCACTCATAGTCTTCTGGCTAAATTTCATACTTGATTCTGCTCAGTAGATTGATCTTGGCTATAAATTGTAAATGTGAAAAAGCATTAAAAATTTTAATGCTGCTGGATATTTTTATAAAATTAACTGCAGAGTTTCCTTTTAGCAATTTCATTACAAGTTGGCCTCAAAGGCAAAATTAATTTCAGATCAGACAAAAACAGACAAATATTACTGACTCTTAGATAAGATAATTACATTCCTCGTAAACCTTTCAAACTAATTTCACAGTGCTGATTTAGCTACTGTTTTAATTCTCATTTAAAGAGGATGGCGGAAGAAAAACTTCAGCATTCCAGTAAACTAGCAGTAACTAAAAGCATAATTAAGTAAATACGTTGTTAAAAATTAGTTTATCACAAACATTATACTACTAATAAATATCACCCTTTGCTTTTCTATGGTTATTCTCTTATTTAATGTTTCTTTTATTACTATAATTCAGCCCAAACCTCCAAACCTCAAATATAATTCCAACAGTTTCCCACATACAAATGTTTAAAACAAGTTCAGTCCACCAAGTTCAGTTTTCAAAAACATAACTTTTTTCTTTATTTGCATTTAAGATATTTCTCATAAATTACATATCAAGATACAATCTTAAATTTTAGCTCAGTTTTATACTGCATAAATATCTTTCAAGATTCAGTATAGTCTGAAAAGTATGTTGAAAAGTATTGAGCATTTTTTTTTAGACTTTTTGCTCAGTCTTGGAGTATCATCTACAGAAAGACAAGTTAAAAAATCATTTTCACTTTCAGTTCAATAGTGGGCATTGATATTGATTTTGTGTCTTACAGAAAATATTAAACAAAGATGTTAGAGAATGCATGAAGTGGAAAGAGAATGTAAAGAATACAGATAACAGAAAATGACTAAGAACAGCAAGATGAAAGATGGGCAAAGACAAAACTAAATGACATTTTGAATAAGATATTATAAAAGCCTTGCATATTTGGGCTGATGTATGATTGAGAAGAGAAGAGGACCATTACGTAAATTACAGTATTTTATGAACAAAGTGCAAGTGCATGAAACCTGCATAAATGATTGAACAGTTCAACCAACAATAGTTACATTTAGACACTTTGCATTTACAGAATCCTCCCTTTATCTCCAGTTTCCCCCTCTATAGCTGCTACACAAACCACCGTTGTCCAAGTCTAATTTCCCCTACTATTCAAGGCTCTCAAGATTATTAAAGATTGTTGATGTTGTTGAATGACTTTATTTTAGTCTTGCTATCTGTGAATAAACAGCAAATTCAGAGCCTAGCAGAATGAGAAAACCAGTCTATATGACTTCCTGTTCTAACATCAGCCATTTGTATACTGCACTTCACAAAATTGTTGGCTCTATATGTCTAGGTAGACAATGAATGTTAACAGTTAAGGTTTCAGCTGGTTTTGGAGCAGCATTGGCTATGGCTGAACAAGCAGATCCTTGAGTGACCATCTTTGGTACAGGCACTGCCAGTGCTCCTCCTCTCTCTCCTCTCTGCCCATTCTTGTTTTTTCTTCTCCTCTGCTGTGCCGACACCTGTCCGTACGGCAAGTTGCCAGGCACCCTGATCAGCTGCTGTCTTTTTCCGGGTGTCTATGATGAAGACAATTGATTTCTAATTGAGCTTACTGACATTCTTGCCACCCAGCACCAAATATCCTACTGGCTGAGAACCTGCAGCAAGCTTTCTGTACAGGAAGTCTTTGAAGATATGGCCATCTTGCATCCAATAACCATGACCAAGCCAACATAATTGTTGCTGTATGAGGAGAACAAACATGCTTGGCATAGATTTGTTGAGGTACATGGTCCTTTCAAGAGAGGTCCAGGATCTGGCACAGACAGTGGCGGTGTTAAGATGGTGCTGTGGTGTGCATGGGTGGGCCAGGACTCACTGCAGGCCCGCCACTGTGGGGGACAAATGGAAATCTGGTCTGGGGCCCTAACGGAAGGGGCCCCTTCATGCTTGATTTTTTTGTGCATTTGGGGACCCGGGGGAAGGCAGAGGGGCCCACACGTACCCAGTTGTCTGGGGCCCAAATATTTCTGGTGGTGGGCCTGCTCACTGCCATAGATGATGGTGCTTAGCACACAGACTTTTTACACTGACATTTTGGTAGGCGTAATTAGGTTTCTATATTCATACACAGGCTTGGACAATCTGAGACTATCAGGGTCTTGGGACAGCCATGGGAGTAGCAGATTTCCTACTAGGCTTATTGAGCCCATGGTCTAGGGCCAGGTTGCTGTAGACTGTTGAACCCAGGTAGGTGAACACGTCTGTCACCTGCACGGTGTAATCACCGATGCTGATGCTGGGAACTTCACTTTCGTCCTGGCCTATGATTTCAGTCTTTTCAAACTAATGGTGATTTCTTACACTTTGCAAGCATGGACTAATAAGTTGACCGTCATTTGAAAACCTGCATGTGAGTGCAATGTCAAAACAGCATCATCAGCAAAGAGTAAAGGAGAAAAACATCTGAAAATATTTTCAGGCAAGTACACAGCTTTGTTTCACACCACTGGAAACTGGTCCGTCGTTAAGCCATCCACCTGCACTGTTCCTTTCATGTCATCATGTCAACATCTTTGGTAGGCACCCGGTCTACCTGCTTACCAGGTAAAAAACCTTTGTCAGAAGGCAATGAACAGAGGCGGCCTCTGTTTCTGTAACTGTCTTAGTGAGAAGATCATATCAACAGCAGATCTCTCTGCTCCAAAGTTGCACTGGGACTTGGGGTGTATACCCGCTTGAATAGAGTCTGCAACCTGTTCAAGAACCTTCAGTGCCTTGTCAATGGTGCTGAGCAGAGATATGCCCATATAATTGTTACTATCACTGTGGTCTCACTTGTTTCTGTTTAGTGTTATGATGTTTATGTCAGGCATGTCTTGGGATACTGATCCCTCTTCCCGGCACTGACACAGAAGCACATAAAGATGACTGAAGAGCACTGGATCACTTTAGATGGGATGTTATTATTTTCCAGTTCCTTGTCATATAAAAGTGAGTCTGTGGTCTAGCTAAGTTCATTCTTTGTAAAAGGTAGGAAAAGGTCTTCCATGACAATATGGGAGGTAATGCATGTTAGTGCAGTGTCTTGTGACCTCATTATCTGTGAAGTAAAGGTTTTGGTAATACTCAACCCATTGCTCCATCTGGTTAAAACAGTCATTGATAAAGTGGCGATCCATTGATCTCAGTGGAGTAGTCTTGCCAATGGTGGGGCCAAATGCCTTCTTTATCCACTTGTGCATACCTTGTATGTTTCCATTGTCAGCTCAGGTTGCCCAGCTTCTGCCAATAATCATTAGTGCCCTGTCTAGCTGTTCTTTGGGTGTTGTTCCTCATTCTTCTCAGTGCAGAAAGGGTCATTGATGAGGGATCTTCCTTGTAGCTCAGGATGGGCAATGTTATTGTCAGCACAGAAACCAAGCGGGATTTCCCAAGAAAGTTCTGCAAGAGACTAGGAGAGACAGTTAGCACACTCCGTCGCCCCCTCGTCTGGTGTAGAATTACTATTTTGTAGACCCTTTAGCTGTTTCCCATGTGTGCATGTGTGACAGGGGACACCATGCTAAGAAAATAAGTAGGAGCTGTGCATACAATGTTGAATCGCAGTGGATTTCATTTGACTTTTTTGACATTGGTCAATGGAAAAAGACTTTAATATCAAAAAGAAAGCAGATCTCTGCAAGGTGATCTAAACTAATTACACTTCTCATACACAAAATAGTTTATTACATAAGTATTCACCCCTTTAATTCAGTTTTTAGTAGATACACGTGTGGCAGCCATCAGTCATGGGTCTGTGTGTACAGTTTTCTTTCAGTTTTGAACTCTACATTTTGTTCCCCATCTTCTTTGCAAAACTGCTTAGGCTCTGTCTGGTTACATGGGAATCGTCAGTGAGATGCATTTTTCAGATCCAGCCAAAAATTCTGAATTGTGCTGTGCATACGGACTCAGTCTCGGCCACTGTTATTTTAAGCCAAATTTTGTAGGGATTCATGAGTGCAGAAATGCCTGGCGGTACCAGTGGGAACTCTGGAGAGATATTACAGTCTTTCAGAGGGTATTCCTTAAGTTTCCCCAGGCTGGCATATAAAACTAATTTAAACGACTAGTACCAGTCAGGTTAGGGTCAGGAGTTGAATTGGGTAAGGTTTCAACCTGGCAAGGAAGTAGAATAGTCTGTGTCCTTGTGGAAACAAACAGAAAACTTGATATGTTGGGACGTAAGTAGAAAAGAAAATGTTTGTAACACTAAAATAGTGACAAATGTAATGAGAAACACCACTGGACATGATGGATTAAGCTCTGTGAAGTCCAGTCTAGAGAAGCATCAGGGATTTGCTTTCCATCTCTTCCCTTGTTTCTTAAACAGGGCCAGTTCAGAGTTTCTAGGTAACGTAACATTCAGAATGTGGCAGAAAAACTTGTATATTCAGTACAAGCATGGGGAGAAAGGGAGAAAGTGCAAAGTTCACTCATGCTCTGGCCAAGCCATGCTATAATAAAACTCTAGCCAAAAAATCATTAGTAGAAATTTTAAAAAGGCACTAGTATAAACTCTGTAAAAGGAAACCTTAGCTTAAGACAACCCACTGATTGCAGGTGATGAACTTCATGATAATTGGACCGCAATGTAATGTGGTTTAACATTACAGGAGAAATCAGGAACAAAAAGGAAAATAAAGTGAATGGAGAGCAGAAGTCACAGTAGAGCAAATATTTGAGTATGACTCAAGTGTGTATTGAGGATTATAAGATCAAGTGGAAGGCACTGTTTTTAAAACCTCTTGTTTGTGGGAAAAAAAACATGTACATAGAACCAGTGTAAAGATTAGCATTGTTTGATTAATTTAGATCAGCCTTAATTACAGGTAATCCCTGACTCTAAAACAATCTTGTAAATGAAATATATGCATAATGGACTATTTCATTTGAATAGTATTACAAACCCTGCTGTTCACCGCGGCCTCACATATCTTTAATTTGCATAATTCTTGTTATGCTATTACCTGTTTTCATAATACAGATACAGCACATCAGTAAAAAGATTTATTAAGTTTTAGACTGCATTCAACTTCAAAAAACATTTCATAAATAATTACATTTTTCAAAAGTTTCTTTGCTTTTTATTTATTACGTATTAACAGTACTGCACTGATAGTACTGCTGCCTGAGTTTCAGCCTTGTCTCTGTACACGCCCAGCCTGAATATTCTTCCTGTGTCTGCTTGGGTTTTTCTCCAGATACTTCAGTTTTCTTCACACATCGCAATGATGTGCAATTTATTAATTATTATTAGTATTAATAAATTTAAGGTAACTGACAGCTGTTAGTGGGCTGATGTGAGTGACTGTGGATGTGTGCATGAATAAGCCTTGCGATAACTAAATTTCATTTCTGTCCTGCAGCCAATGCTGTCCAGAGAGGCTCTGGCCTCCTGAAATTTTGAGTGGGATTGACTGGATTTGAAAGTGAAAGAGTAGTGGATGAATTGATAAACAAGACATGGTTTTATATGGAATGTGATACCTATTATTGAGTTATTAATGTGGCCAAACAGCAATATTCAATGATGACAGAAGTATAGTACTTAATACAGTAGCTACTAGTATTTATTTTCATAGTAGCTTAAATGTATGCAGTACATTTGTTACATTTCTTACATGGTTATTATTCATTTGTAACTATTTACTATCTATTCACTTGCGTATTATTAATTTAATTATTTGTCTATTTACAGTATAGAATAGCTCTTTACCTGTCTTGCATTTGTCCTGTGTCAATGTACAAAGTATATGTTGCATCACAATCCTGGGAAACGTTATTAAAACTTTCCATTATATGCTACAATTCTATGCATGGATGGTATGATGATAAAGCCACTTGACATGATATAACTTGAAAATGTTGTGATCATAAGATACAGTATATCTCAAATATATTTCCAGAATAGAGTAAACCTTGAAATGAAACAAATGAATGCATTAGGTAATGAAGGTAAGCTGTCAGCTGTGGTTTTGTTCTTATGGTTTATTTATCTTATGTTTTGATCATAATTATAATTTGCCTTGATCATTATTCAGGCAATAGTTTCAAAGCATCTGCTAAAGCATGCATTTAAATTTACATTACTGGCTTTAAATATAAATTATTTATTTTTTATACAATTTTCAAATCACTTTGACTTTTTCATTAAAGTTACAATCTACACGCATTTTAATTATATATAGTATATCTCCCTGAAAGTAATGGATTGGTACTGTGCCCAGGCTTGGTTCCTGCCTTCTGTGTGATGCCACCCACTCTGTCCCAACACCAACCTAAATTAGAATAAGAGAATATTATCCAGTTTATATATTTTCTTTATGTTTTCTTCCTATTTAAAAGTGGTTGTTTTACCAGCCAATTATTAAATAGCCCCAAAAGAAATTTTGGTTGAATGGATGAAAGAAACAAGTCTTCTCTGCCACATTAATCTAGTACCCTGGGTTTGAATCCCATGGTTGATCATTTTCTGTGTGAATGTTCCATGTTTTCACAAAGTACTGCTGGGGTTTCTCCCAGTACACTGTGTTTTCTTTAATTTCCAGATTTCTAAAGACTTGCACATTCATATGAATAAGAGTGTGGGTATGTGCAGCAGTGAGCCATGCGTTAAGCTGAAATCCCAGTTCAGGGCTGTCAGCCTTGCACCCAGTGCTGCCAGGATAGGCTCTGGCCACACATGACCCTGAATATGATTATATTGTAACAACCAGGCTCACGCTTGGATGGCAGCAAGTTACCCACTCCGACTGAGCTGGAGTGAAGTTCGGACTTGGCCACGTCAAAGTGTACATACCCTTTCATTCCTTACCTGCCCCCCACTCAAGTTCCCCAGTCAAGGGTAGAAACAAACAAGTTGGTCAAAGTTAAAAGGTTCAGAATGTGAAAAAAATGAATATATTGAAAAAGTATTAAATGAAATACACATAAATCCCATTATTCCCTGATCCTGACGCAGATGGAAATACTGTATATAATAGCGATAGCAAAAAAAAGAAAAAACACGACACAGCCTTGACCTCCCTTGTCATCCCTTGTCTTAACCAGAAAACATATATAATTTACAAAAAAGTCCAATGAAATCACAGAAAATGCAGAGATTGAGAAATTAATGAAAGCCACAATACAAACAGTGCTATTTCGAAATATAAACCCAACCCCATACAACTCAATGATGACTCCAGAAAGCAGTCCGACAACCCTTGGATGTGGCTAACGAAAAGTCCTAAGTTGCTTACTGCCACGTGTAACAGGATAAACAGTGATGATCTGCAGTAGTAGCAGTGCCTGATATGATGGATCACGGCCGTTTGATTCTTTCTTTTTGCTTTCTTTTTTCCTTTTTTCCAAATGTGTGGTTTCATTTATACTGTACACAAAAGTAACAAGAACTCCCACCTCCTCAAGTGTCAAGTGCCAAGTGCCATGCTTGGTGACGTCCTAGCAGATGCAGCAAAGAAACTCTTCTTCAGGTATATAAGTGTTATATACAAAAAGGTCAAAGAAACATAACACTTAGGAATATTAAACAAACATGATTGACATTTTAAATAGCCCTGCTAAAGAATATGTTTGGGAAATGCCATGTATTATTAAATGTGTTACTCAGGGTCATACTATAATTCCGATGCAGGATTATAATAGCAATCTTGTGAATTAGAATCTGTTAGTTCAGCCATTAAACCACATTCACTTCAGTACTTTATTCAATGCATAAATGGTAATGTATCCATTACCAAAATACTGAGCGTTCTATAATTTCATTTAACTGGTGAAGACATCACTTTTCAATTGATGTATAGGTCAGTGGAGAAAAGTACATCAACCCATGAGGCGGTGTAGTGCAGGATCACAATGGATTTTGTTTCTACATGATCTTATCTCATTTGCCATTACTTTAAATAATGTTAATGATTTGGGAGTAATATTAAATACAACACTAACAAATAAGGATATATTTTTACCCAAAATGGTATAACTTTCACACTTCAGTACACAAGCAATGGTACAAGAATGCAGTTAGACGTCTTTTTTGGGGTATATGCAGCATCAGATCTAAACACTAGCGTGGAGAGTCACTCAAGTACTGACTTACAGTATCTATAGCTGTAGGTGGAAGCTTGCGTCGCACTTTACGTAACTGATCTTTTCCTAAATAAGAAGTGGCATTACACATGTACTTTGTCAGCATGTCCGTATCGATGAAACACAGGAAGCTCTACAGTCTGCATGTATCTTTACACTGTAGGAAGATAAGTAAATAAATAAAGGTAAATAACATTCGATGTGGTGTTTATATAAGTAACATATAAATGTTTTTTATATAAGGACCATCAAGAAACACAAACTGAACTTTGCATGATACCTTGGCGCGCTCTGTAAGCCCTGCTGTTTCATTGAAGGACACATGTGGGGCAGACTGACTGGCAGGATGACACCCGACCTGTTGCTGCATCCAAACGGTGCCATTTTTCACCTTTACACCTGGTGCAGTCACATTGTTCTTATGTGTGAGTGGACGTTTCATGCGGGGAGGGCTTCTGTTCTCTTTCTCCAATGTAGAACCCTCATCCTCATCTGACTTCAACTCTGTTATAGTACATCTTTATTTGAAAACAGCAGTGTCAGATTGGGGGGAGTGTGAACGTGACTGAGAGAATAAAACTGAATAAAAAAAAAATGTTAATTGGTTTTGAATCAGAACCCATTTTGCACTATGTCACACCATTGGTTTAAGAATGGTATAAAGCTCACCTTGCCTTTACCTCTCTCTCTCTCACCATCTGGCCATGAAGAGAAGACTATGATGAGAACAACTCTGTCTTGGCAGCCATATTGTGACCTCTTTCAATACTCCATTCAAAGGACATGTGGTAGCAAAGTAAGCTAGACTTAAGTTTAGCCACCTATGGACGCAAGATGCATTGCTACTTAGGTTGCAAGGGTTGTAAGAGATCAGCCTTGGTACAGACAGACAAGGACTCCCGATGTCCAAAAAGCACTCTTTTATTCTTCACAACACAAAACAAACACAGTCCCCAAACACTCACATTCCTTTTCCACTCCTTTCGCTGCATCGCCGTCTCTACTCCACTCCTCGCAAACTCTGTCCTCTTCCACCTGACTACGGCTCCCTGAATGGAGTGAGGCAGCCCCTTTTATAATGCACCCAGATATGCTCAAGGTGCTTCCTGATGATCTCCCTGCAGCACTTCCTGGTGTGGCAGAAGTGCTGCATTGGCACCCGGAAAGCACTCTGGATGTACCTGCTTCCCGGTTCAGCTTCACTTCCTTGTGTGGTGGAAGTGCTATGGTCCACGGCTCCTTAGTCCTTCGGGTGCTCCCTGCCGGTGGCCACGAATCACCACAGAGTTGATCCTTTCAGCTCCATGGCTTCCACGCAATCCAGGATGGCTGCCCTCTTGCGTCCTGGGGAAGGAATTGCCCCTCTTCCGGTCCCCTGCTTCTCCAGGCCTTCCGGTGGAGCAAGGTCCCTGCCCATCCATCACAGGGTATAGTTTACCAACATCCACATTGGATGCCATTTCATTAATATTTTTGGTATTTTTATCAATAATACATATTTAAATGTGTAACTTTACTCAGCCTGGTTCTTTACTATCTCTAATTGCCTAAGGTTACAGATGTAGAAGAGAAGAGGGGATGGAGTGCTAAAGAACCTGATCACAGAGTGGTAAGTATATGGGGTTTTAGATATTTTATTAATGGCTACACAAAGTATAAAAGGGGAAAATAGGGTCACCAGAGGACCTTACATGATAAACAGAGTCTTATAGTTTTTTGGATTTTTGCTTGGTTTCTTGGATTCTGATTTCTGGATTACAGACTGTACTAGCTTGCTTTGGATTGCCTTGCCTTTTTAGGCATACACATTTTGCCTTACTTTTCCACTTTTGTGTTTCATTTGTTTATTGAAATTAATTACTTTTTTTAATGAATATTTTTATGAATATCCTGCATTATGCTTGTCTCAAAACAAATTTTTTTTTTGGGTATCCTCTCCCTTGAAAGGCATTTTTGTCATGTTTCAGCCAGCATGTCTCCCCTGGCTGTGGGTTCAAAATGTCATTTTGTTGGTTTTTCATTATTTTATGCAATTTATTTGTAATCATGTTTATTTCATTTATTGTGCACATCTTTCTAATTGAATGTTGGAAAAGTGAGGAGTTTAGTTATGTTGTTTGTGTTTTATGGGTGGTCCCACAAGGGGCAGGGCCACCTACACATCACTGCAAAGGAACGGCCCTCCACCCAATTTAAGAGTGGGCCTACCCATGATTCCTCGCGGTTCATTGAATGTACAAGGAGCGGAGAGTTATTGTGATTTTGCTGTGCTCTGTAATTGCTTTTCATTTTTCTGGTATTTTGAACCCCTGCTGTTTTTGACTTCATTTTTTAGATTTTGTATTGGGACTGTGTTGATTTCGTCTGCTTTCGACCGTGATTATTTGGATTCTGCATTGGTCACTATGTTACACCTTGCCTTTTCAGGCTTCTATTTGTGCTCTTCTGGGCTTCAGGGATTGCATCGCATCGCCATTCCTAATATTCATTAGGAATATTATTGGAGTTAAACAAAGGAAAGATATGATTAGTGCCTGCTTTTGTTTTGCATGGTGGATGTGAGGGGTCTGCACTAATAGCCTCATTGTGCGCCTTGCTATTGGATGAGCTAGGAGTTTGGCTGAACCTAACGTAAAACACACTGGCCTCGTCCTTTCTCCAGCTGTCTCCATGCCTGCACCAGAGCTTATATCTATCTCCTCCTTATCCATCTCCATATTGTGACATCTTTAGAATGTTGCCATTTTTGTACCACTGTGTATTAAGCCACTGAAGTATAAGAATTGTCAAGGGTGTACATATGCAAAACGTAAGACCAAAAATTATTTTAAAACTAGATCAGATGAATTTTAGATTTTAATAATTAAGGCAGCATGTTGGTGCAGTGATTATCACTAGTTAGCATAGCACCTCACATATTTAATTTCAGGCTAGACCACTTTCAGTGGGGGGGTTTACACATTTTTCCCATGTTGGCATTCACAATTCCTGTTACACTGTAAATATATGTTGATAAGGATGCTTAAAAACTTAAAATTGTGTGAGTTAGACTGTTTGACCTTCAATAGACTGATGTCCTGCCCTGCTTCCAGTGTTGTTTTTTACAAATTCTATCTTCCTACAACCATATAATGAATAATGCAGGTAAAAAGGATATCTGTCCTTAACAATATTTAGAACCATACATCCATTCAACCATCTATTTCTTTTGTGAACTTGCATTTGCAGTTGTTTACAGTATATGGAATCAGTGGTATCATTTATGCCCATTAAGACTGATTTAATATGAGGAGTTTTTCCATCACTGGGCAATTTGAAGAAATCAGAGTTTCCAAGTAACCTAACATTAATATGTTTGGGATGTGAAAGAAAACTGAAGAATACAGAGAAAACTTTTTTGCTGCCTGATAAAGTGACTAGGCAGTCATCCTTTCATTACCTACTGCAATAGGCTGCATCATCTTCTGGTCTCCAGTCAGGATAAAATATGCTTTAAACATTTTTCAGTGCCCACTGTAAAATGTATTTGACATTAAATAAACTTCTGTTATAGATCATCTACTCTATTTGTTCTCAGTTTATTTAACAGTAAAGACATAGCCAACAAAATGTTCCATTAAAGTAATACCAGTTAAATGACTGGCAGTTTGTTATTAATGCTTCTTGA
The DNA here is from genome assembly GCF_016835505.1 of Polypterus senegalus. NCBI lineage: Eukaryota > Metazoa > Chordata > Cladistia > Polypteriformes > Polypteridae > Polypterus > Polypterus senegalus. The sequence continues at coordinate 17,303 of NW_024384327.1, forward strand.
TCTTGTAACTTTCCTGGTACACATGGAGCTTCTACATCTTTGAAATAACCTTTCTACAGGTTTCAAGTTACAGTAGACAAATGCTCCAGCAAATCTGTTAAACAGCCTTTAATCTTTCATTTTGACAATGACTTTAAATGGAAAGAAAACAAAAAGCAGCATGACACTTAACTCAGCAGGGACATTAATTTTATTCTAGTATTTTTGTGTAAATGAAAACAACTTGCAGAGGGGACTCAAATATCTTTGCAGATTTAAATAAAGAGAAGCAGAAATAGGCAACAAACAAAAAAAAACATAATTGTGTAATCTCCTTGTTATTTGATGCATATTAGTCACAGGAGGTAAAAAAGGCTGCTTGCTGATGTCATGGTTTATAAAATTTAAAATTAGAAATCTACTGTATTATAAAACTTAATCTGTGAGAAATGGGAAAGGTGTGTAATCCTGATTCTAGCACTGATTAGCTTCCTGTTAGTCAGTTCTGATCAACAAGCACTTAGCATCCTTCCACTTCTTTCCTGAATCAGCTTTCTTCATTACAGAAGTTTGTCAAAGCAGGAGTTAGTCTGAAAGCCAGAAGCAGCCCTGAATGGAACACAGGGCATTCTCTGTCACCAATCCTGCATGAATGATGATTGCCATTTTGTTGATCATTTTATTATGATCATATAAATTGATATAAAGTTGACATTTTGTAATATACGAGGGTGAGGTAAGTAAATGAATAAATAAACAAATACAAAAACATAGTATATATAGCCTGACTCCTTGTGATGGCAGGTCCGTGGTGAAGTGCAGTTTTGCAGCTGTGGGTGTATATGAGCACGCTTTGCTCCAGGGTTGATTGGGGAGCTTGGCTGATCACACACTCGTATGTAAATGCAAGCAGATCAGTTAAGTGCCTCATTCACACTTTGGAGTCGTCAGTGTATCACATTTTCACATTTTCATTTTTTTCTCTATTTTTGTGTGTTTTGCCTTTTCACTAAAACGTTTCACACAAAGATATTTTGTCTGTGGAATTATTTGATCACGTGTTACATTGGTGCTTGAAACTTCCTATGAAGCAAACTAAACGGTGCAGAATTTTGGTAACTTTGGATAAACTTTTGGATACGGACAATCAGTCCATATAAAAAGAGCCTGCACAGCAGAGAGGGGTGATCGAGAAAATGAATCAGAACGGAAATGGAGAGAAACAGAGAGCCATGAGAGAAGTATCAGGCTGAGACAGGACGAGTGAGCCAGCAAGTGAGTGAGAGGCAGCGTGATTGAAGGATCAGCACTCTAGGGGCAGATCGTCCCCACTGATCATTCTTAGAGGAGCAGGTGAGATTGCGGTGGAGTCCTCCTCAGGTATCCCAGGTACACCAGGAAAGCTAGAAGAAAGACAAGAGGACAACCGGCCCCAAGCGGTCTGGCCGATGCCACTTGAAGCAGCCGAGAAGAGGAATACGGCTGGTGGAGTCTGTGCTGTTTGAACGAGTTATGGGTGAGCCTTGCAAAATGGAGAGGGAGTTGTGCTGGGCTTACACCTGGGATTAGAAAAGAACATAAAGGACATGAGGACTGTGTTTGTTATACTCTGGATCTGAACTCATGGACTGTCACTGTTTTTAGTAGATTTTTAATTTATTGAAAATTTGTACTGGACATATATGCAACAACTTCTTGCTGAGTGTGTGTGTCCTCATTTGCCTGGCTAATCTCAGTCTATTTCTATTGACAGGTACGAGTTAAAGAGGCTCTTGAAAGCATTGAGGAGCGTAAGGCCAACCAAGATCATCACACTCCTTAAAGCTGCATAGCTTTGAACAACCAGTTAGAAATCATCACATACCTTCAGGAATTATATTACCCAGCTACACTCTCCAACCTTCTCATTTATAAAATCAGAAAAGATGACTCAAAGATCAAATGTATGCTGTCCATAATGAAGGTCCTACAACCTGAAGGTATTGAGATAAGTATTGCACTGTTAGCTAAGCCAGAACAAAATGCAAAGTAATTCCAAAGCATTTGAAAAGGGCATCTCCAATGTAATTTTAGTATCCCTGTATACCTGCAGAGTTATCTTGTTTCATGCTTTCTCCTCCTGTTCTCTCTTTTTCCATCTTTCATTGTTCAGAAATTGCCTTTTTACTTATATGCCAGCACCCCAAAATCCAAAACATTGTATAGCTGCAGAATCAAATAACTCAAATAGGAAGTGACATTTAAACTCCCTCCTTCAGTTTTAAAATCCCAGAGCCACGAGACCACAATTTCCATTGGAAACCACTAAAACCATTGAATTCCTGAGATTGTCTCTTAGATAAATAGGGTAAGCACCTTCAGTTTTCTGACTGTCTGTCCTTTGTAATGGGCAACAGGATCCTCTCTATGCCATGTGGGACATCTGTCAGGCAGAAAGTAATATGCTTGCCCAAGGCCTCAGTGTTACTCTCAAAGTATGTACCTTTTGGACCCTCTCTGCAATATGACCATGCTTACTGTCCCAAATGATTTATATCCACACTGTAATTCAGATAGTCTTTGTTCACCCAAATGGATTTCTCCTAATGTGCTATCACATGAATGTGCATGCCCTCATGGGGTGCAGGTTAAGGAGTGGTGATGCTAATTATCTGCTGAATCAGGGGTTAGTACTGTTTCCTAAGGTCTTCTCTCTGAAAACTTCAGAAAACAAGATTGACAGAGCACTGAAGTTTCCACCATTGACATCACATCTGTTGTTATCAGCTACTCTGGACCTGCCACTTCCTTCCCAAAACTAATATGACCAGAAGTTTGACCATTTTCAATCAGTTCTATTTTGAGCACTCATCTGAAAAAAATGCATCTGCAACTTATTGCATACATTTTATGCTTAAAACGTTTGTAACTGTATGGGGTCTTGTTTTGTCTCCTTATTAAAGTGCCAAGTCTGTTGGGTCCTTCTTCTATGGTGTGAAATGTCAATGCTCATTCCACCTTGGCAACCATTTGCTAATTAAATAACTTAATAATTTTAGATTAAGTAGTTAATATATTTTAGGTGTTAAAACAAGCACATTTTATGTCAAGAACATTCTTATTCTCAATTAATAATATATTTGACACATGTGAGAAACATTATATTGAAAAATATAGGAATGGGGTTGGGTCCAATGGAGAATTTATTCTAACTGTACTTGTATTTTTTCTATTCTGTCAATTCCTAGTGATGCTTATCAGTGATTCCAGATGCAATTGTGTATGAGAAGGCAGATGAGGACTCCTTGTTCATTTTATTTCAGTGCCAATGTGTCATTTTAACTTCTGAAACCAACAATGCTGCTCTGCTCATTTTTAGTATGCTTCCCTACAATACTCATCTCCACCAAGACTATTTCATGAGCTTTATTAACAGTTTGCATCTGCTGAGTCATTGTACTATATACTGTATTATCACTGCATGTGAGTCTAGCAGCAAATACTTTTCATTTTACTGTTAAATAAAATAAGAATATTATGTGTTGCACTGAATTGATTTTGGTCACTGTAGATAACTTAATCTAAAATATTTTTCTTCATTTCAAGTATATGACTGCAGTTTGTACTAGCTTCCAACTGTCGCCTGTGTAAATAAGTGTTTCTTGTTAAATGAACTTTGCTTTGGAGATTCTTGATAGTGACAAACTCTAGTGGTAGTTGTGAATGAAAATCCCAGTAGATCTGCAATTGCCCAACTGGCACCGACAACCATGCCACGTTCAAAGTCACTCAAATCACCTTTCTTCCCCATTCTGATGCTCGGTTTGGATTTCAGCAGTTCGTCTTGACCTCATCTACATGCCTAAATGCATTGAGTTCCTGCCATGAGACTGGCTGATTAGATATTTGCATTAACAAGTAGCTGAACAAGTGTACCAAATTAAGTGGCCAGTGAGTGTATATTGAGATAAACGACAGGACACATACAGAGTAGACAGACAGACATATAATATAGAGGCTGGCTGTTCATTTGTTATTTAGAGTTCTAATGTATCTTGGCACAGATAATTAGCTTTTACTATGACAAGTCTTTAAAAGAGTTTTTGTTTTGTTGCTGCTCTGGTGTCAGGTTGAGGATTCCTCTTACTTTGGAGTGCACTCTTTCTCTTTGTTGTGTGATTCTCCTGTGTTTGTGGTGTGCAGTGCTTCTTTCAGTTAAACCCTTTGCTGTGTCGCCTGCAACTTCATAGGGAAAAGCATTAGTCTTTCTGGCACAAGAGTTTAAGTTCCCTTCTTGAAGTAATGGCTGCTTCTCAGCAGACTGGTTTCAATGCTCCAGTTTGGCAGACTGGATCTCAGCAAGAAGAGATTGTCGGTTTCAGCTCCCCAAAGCGAGAGAGAGAGAAACTTATCTTTTGTTAGTTTCAAAGAGCAGGTTTCAGTGCTCAGGAGTGACCCTTAGACAGAGTGAGATCACAGTTTTCCTGTGGGACAGAGTACCCCATAGAGAGTGCGCCAAGAGAGTCTCTAGGAGGTTCAGTGAGTGAATCCAAGAAAGTACTTACATGGTGTGACACATGTGTGATTAGGAGACAGCCGAAGGGCCTAAATGATAGCACTTCCACCATAGACCAGGGGGCAGCAGGGTGCACTGATTGTCTCTCTCGATCTCTTGCAGACCATTCACAGGAAATCCCACAGGGCTCCGGCACCATTGATGACATCACTTACGGCTGTGGTGCCAACGCTGACGTCACTTCTGGTTCCAGCACCAATGATGATATCAGTTCCGGTTCTGACACCAACGATGGTGTCACTTCTCGTTAGCACCTTTAAAACCGTCATCTTGCCTCACCAAAGTCAGTTCTGTTTTGGACTCAATCTTGCAAACATCATTGCTCAAGTTAACCTTTTGCAGCCAGGATACATTATATGGGTGGCTGCCTCAAACCTTTTCAATTGTCTGGAGTTGTTATTCTGACAATGGGAATAGTTTATGAAGAAAGGTGGAACCTTTCATAATTGGATTAAAGTCACTTCCAGTTACAAAATCAGGGCCTGCTCATAGGCAAGTTATTCTGTCCATCCCAGTTGTCATTCTTTGAATCATAGGTTGCTGTTCTTGCTTGAGTCCATTTTGTGTATTCTCACTGAAGAGGTGTCAGTACAACCTTCATTTCCCCCTTTGTTTTCAGATGAAGTCCAGACAGATTCTGGCACAAGCTGGAGTTCATTCACTTGGTTTGGAATGTAAGTAAAGGAAGGCATAGCTGAATGTCTGTTAAATCTGCTGCCTTAACAGGGCTGGTGTGTGCCAATAAAGCCTACAGGAATGAGCGATGCCCACATTGTCCTACACACAACATAAAATGAGTAAATAGTAGCATAAAGGTTAATTAACAGTCAAAAATCGAGCTAGTTGTCCAAAGCTCAAAACATTAAAACAACTAGACTATAAGATATCCAGAGACTTGTTGAGTGAGTGAAGACTGAAGGTAAAGATCAGTTTCAATATGTCAACAGACCCTTAAAATGACTTCAGATGGCTGCCAATAACAAGTGCCATGTTTAAAGACAAAGATTAGAAGGGGACTATCTATGGACAAGAGCATAGTGATGGCAATGATCAAATACAAGGCACAATGTTTATATTAATGATACTTACTGTACATCATTAATCAAAATATGAAATGATAACTGAACATGAAGCAACCTCAATGCATTCTGAGAGCTAACTTTGCATCCAGAAAAGTAGGAATTGTACCTAGATAATGATAATTTAAAAAATAATACTCCATTCTCACTAATACATTTTAAGTATAGATACAGTAGTATTATTTATGAATTTTGAAAAAGAAAAATTAATGAAATGGCAAAATAAGCTACAAATTTGGTTTGAGTGATGCTATTAACTTGTCTTCTTTCCTAGTAGCCTCGAATAACTTAATTCATATTTATAGAATCTAATTCTGGCATTGAACTGTTGTTGTCTTATTTGCTATTTTTAGAAAATAACAGGCGTTTTTTATATTTGGATATGTTGCTTAGCAACAAATTCCTTGACAGTGAACACACTGCTCATCAAGAATCAAAAACCTTTTACAAGGGCACCTTTCAAATTTCATATATTCAAGTTCTCTTTTTTCTTCATTCACCTGTTCCTTTACTATATTTTACTCTCTTATTCCTGATTTTTTTTACCAAGACTCATATGTAGTTTTATTGCATTGTAAGTCCACAATGTTGTTGACTAAGTCCATTTCAAGGTTCACTGCATACATTATAATTCCCACTATTAATGGCTCGTGATCAAGCAATCATTTCAGCAAGCTGATGTAGGGGAAGTCCACTTGATGATTTCAGCTCAAAACACTGCACAAACATTTTACAGACAGTCATATGGGTATCACTCCCTCTGATGGTGTCACCAAGTATGGTCCACACTCTCTAAACCCTCCTAGTGATGCCACTGCTGAAAGCAACCCTTTGCTCTGACCAGTACTGTGGGCAAAGGCAGATAGTAGCTATCCTCATGGAATTAAACTGACTAGAAGATATAAGTGTATTTTATGGTTGAATCAAAACGGAATAAATCAGTTAAAACCAGAAAGTCTAAATACACGAGCAACAAGCCAAAACAAAATCAGAAAGTAACAATAGAACAGATCCTATTGTAACTAGAACATCTTCCTCTAACTAAAGTAATCCATGACAAAGATTTGTTGCTGATATTCTGATACTTGGAAGCAAACTGTAGAATACCACCATCTTTTTTAGGCTGGGCTAGCTTACAAAACATTTCATGTGACTTTTTGTCACGTGACCAGCAACCACTATGGCAATTGTAAATATGCACCCATGCAAAATTTAAAATGGCACTGGACCAGCTTAAAACATACACAGCTTGAAACATGTACAGTCACAGTGCTCCATGAAATCAAGACAACTAGGATAACGTTTATCTTGATATTTAACATCTTCCACTCAAATGAAAAGACACTTTATCTGGTAGACTAAAAAGAAAAATGACCTGCTTAATTGAAAACATGACTTGAGATTCCAAGGTGTATAAAATTATGTAAGAAAGATTTCAGAATTGGAGCAAGAACCTCAGAAATTTATGTTGCTTTATCCAGATCAGGAGACCATTACATGCAGAACATCCTGGAAACTTGAGGAGCTAGGAAAGCTTTTGTATTTATTTAGTTTTTCTAGTTTGACTAGGAGGTAACAAGCTTTGGTTTATTTTTGCTTACTTGCTCACAACACACGATGGAATCTAGCAAGTCATTAACACTAGTACTGCTTTAAATCTCTTTTTCAGGTTTTGTTTTCCTAGAAATAATTGCTTGTGTCAAATTGCCTGATAAAACTAAAATACAGACTCTGCTGATCCTGAAATGAATAAAAGTAGCATGATGAATCCCAATAAGAAGATAAAATCACAGGGGTCAAAACAGAGCCAAATGCTTTATTACTCCAGTACAGTGGGCTTTAGTAGGTTTTTTTCCAATGTTTTTCTAAATTTGTGACAGCTGAAAGCACATCCACTAATGGCATAGATTGTTTTGATCACAAAAAGACCAAAGAAAAGACTTTTCCCTGTTAAAGCGCGTCTTTACTCAAAGTATTGTAGGAGTCTGGAAGAAATGAGCAAGACTACGTGTAGTTGGAACAGAAGCCTTGACAACCTTTAAGACGTGTCTGGATGAGTTATTGGGACAGCTTAGCTATTAGCTA
>NW_024384328.1:0-18482 GCF_016835505.1 Polypterus senegalus
CTGTAAGCTTTTCTATACTGTATCTAACCTGACACATTATGCTGAACTGATCTTTATCCTTCATTTTAGCACCCGAACTTCAATTTATAACCAGCTACCTGTTGATTATGCCATACCAGTTTGAAAGCGTCTGATCTTGGAAGTTAAAGCCAAGGTTAGTATGAGGCTGGTGACCGCCTTCAACATCGATGTGTAGCTTTATTTATTACTGTGTACTCCTGGACATCAGTATGCCTTTGAAATGCATCTTTTTCTTTCAATGGGCGCTCCACCGATCTTCAATATATAAAGCATTATGAGCGGCTTTGCTTCTGCCATACCAGGTAAGCACCCGATGTAGTTTGATCTACGAGGTAATACATGCCTCTGCCAGTCTTGGGGGAGGTGCCTGGGATCCGGATCTGAAGCTTTTCCTATACTGTATCGCCACCTGACCATCATGCATGGCTGGGAACTGAATCTTTATCTACATTTTAGCACACCCAACTTCAATTTATAACCAGCATTATGGACGCTACTGTTGATTATGGCCATACCAGTTTGAAAGCGTCTGATCTTGGAAGTTAAAGGCGCAAGGTTCGCCAGTATACGAGGCTGGTAGACCGCCTTGCAACATCGAGATGCTGTAAGCTTTTATTTATTACTGTTGTACTCATCCTGGACATCAGTGTATGCCTTTGAAATGCATCTTTTTTCTTTCCAATGGAAGCGCTCCGCCCCGATCTTCAATATATAACCAGCATTATGTAGCGCAGCTTTTGCTTACGAGCCATACCAGGTAATAGCACCCGATGTAGTTTGATCTAGGAGGTAAAACGCGCATGCGCTCTGCCTGTGCTTGGATGTGAGCGTGCATGGGATCCCCGGATGCTGGAAGCTATTTTCCTATACTGTACTACTCAACCTGACCATCAGCGTATGCCTGGGAACTGCATCTTTATCCTTTCCATTGGCGACCCACCCGAACTCCAATTTATAACCAGCATTATGGAACGCTACTGTTCATTATGGCCGCTACCAGTTTGAAAGCGTCTGATCTTGGAAGTTAAAGACCTAGGTTAGCCAATGTATCACGAGGCTGGTAGACCGCCTATGCAACATGCAGATGCTGTAAGCTTTATTTATACTGTTGTACTCATCCTGGACATCAGTGATATGCCTTTGAAATGCATCTTTTTCTTTCCAATGGAAGCGCTCCACCGATCTTCAATATATAACCAGCATTATTAGCGCAGCTTTTGCTTACTGCCATCAAGTATAGCACCCGATGTGTTTGATCTAGGAGGTAAAACAGCATGCGCTCTGCCTGCTTGGATGTGAGTGCATGAGGATCCCCGGATGCTGGAAGCTATTTTCCTATACTGTACTACTCAACCTGACCATCAGCGTATGCCTGGGAACTGCATCTTTATCCTTTCCATTGTTAGCTGACCCACCACTTCAATTTATAACCAGCATTTTGGAAGCGCTACTGGATTATGCATACCAGTTTGCGCTCTGATCTTGGAGATTAAAGTCGTCAAGGTTAGCGGTATACGAGACTGGTAGACCGCTTGCAACATCGATGCTGTAAGCTTTTATTTATTACTGCTGTACTCATCCTGGACATCAGTGTATGCATTGAAATGCATCGTTTTTCTTTCAATGGAGGCTCCACCCCGATCTTCAATATATAACCAGCTATTTAAGCGCAGCTTTACTTACGCCATACTCAAGTAAAGCACCCGATGTAGTTTGATCTTGAGGTTAGATACAGTGCGCTCTGCCAGTTCTTGGATGGGAGGCTGCCTGGGATGCCCGGATGCTGTAAGCTTTTTTCCTGTACTGTAAGTACGCCACCTGACCATCATTGCATGGCTGGGAACTGAATCTTTATTCTGTACATTGTTAGCGACCCCCCGAACTTCAATTTATAACCAGCATTAGTGGAACGCTTCTGCATATCATTACACCAGTTTGAAAGCGTCTGATCTTGGAAGTTAAAGCGAAGGGTTGCTCAGTATCACGAGGCTGGTGAACCGCTTGCAACATCGAATGCTGTAAGCTTTTATTATTACTGTTGTACTCATCCTGGACATCAGTGTATGCCTTTGAAATGCATCTTTTTTCTTTCCAATGGAAGCGCTCACCGATCTTCAATATATAACAAGAATTATGTAGCGCAGCTTTGCTTACGAGCCATACCAGAGTAAAGCACCCGATGTAGTTTGATCTGGAGGTAAAACGCGCATGCGCTCTGCCTTGCTTGGATTGTGAGTGCATGGATCCCCGGATGCTGGAAGCTATTTTCCTTACTGTACTACTCAACCTGACCATCAGCGTATGCCTGGGAACTGCATCTTTATCCTTTCCATTGTTAGCGACCCACCCGAACTTCAATTTATAACCAGCATTATGGAACGCTACTGTTGATTATGGCCATACCAGTTTGACAGCGTCTGATCTTGGAAGTTAAAGTCGCAAGGTTCGCCCAGTATACGAGACTGGTAGACCGCCTTGCAACATCGAATGCTGTAAGCTTTTATTTATTACTGTTGTACTCATCCTGGACATCAGTGTATGCCTTTGAAATGCATCTTTTCTTTCCAATGGGCGCTCCGCCCCGATCTTCAATATATAACCAGCATTATGAGCGCCGATTTTGCTACGGAATACCAGTGTAAAAGCACCCGATTAGTTTGATCTAGGAGGTAAAACGCGCATGCGCTCTTCCTGTGCTTGGATGTGAGAGTGCATGGGATCCCCGGATGCTGAAGCTATTTTCCTATACTGTACTACTCAACCTGACCATCGCTAGCCTGGGAACTGCATCTTTATCCTTTCCATTGTTAGCGACCCACCCGAACTTCAATTTATAACCAGCATTATGGAACGCTACTGTTCATTATGGCCATACCAGTTTGAAAGCGTCTGATCTTGGAAGTTAAAGTCGCAAGGATTAGCTCAGTATACGAGGCTGGTAGACCGCCTTGCAACATCGAGATGCTGTAAGCTTTTATTTATTACTGTTGTACCATCCTGGACATCGAGTGTATGCTCTTTAAATTTTTTTTTTTTTTTTAACCCCCTTGGGGTTTTTTTTTTTTCCCCTTTTTTAAAAAGGGGGGCCCCCCCCCCTTTTTTTTTTTTTTTTTTTTTAAAAAAAATTTTTTTAAAAAAAAGGGGGGTTGGTCTTTTTGGGGGGGGGTTTTTAAACCCCGGGGGGGCCCTTTTTTAAAAAAAATTTTTTTTTTTTTTTTTCCCCCCCCTCTTTTTTTTTCCCCCCTTTTTTTTTTTCCCCCCCCCCCCGGGGGGGGGGGGGGGTTTTTAAAAAAACCCCGGTTTTGGGCCCCCCCCTTTTTCCCAAACTTAAAAATTTTTTTTTTTGGGGGGTTTGGTTTTTTTTTTTTAAAAAAAAAAAAACCCCCCCCCTTAAATTTTTTTCCCCTTTTTTTGGGGGCCCCAAAAAACCCCCATTTCCCCTTTTTTTTAAAAAAAAACCTTTTTTTCCCCCCTTTTTTTGGGGGGGGGTTCCCCTTAAGGGTTTTTCCCCCCCAAAACCCCCCAAAAAAAATTTTTATCCTTTCCCTTTTTTTAAAAAATTTTTTTTTTTTTTTGGGGGCCCCCTTTTTATTTAACCCTTTAAACCCCTTTTTAATTAAAAACCCTTTTAAAAAAATTTTTGGGGGGGGGGAAAAAAAAATTTTTTTTTATTTGAATGGGGGGGCCCCCCCCTTTTTTAAAATTTTTTCCCCCAAAGGGTTCCCCCTTTTTTTTTTTTAGGCCCCCTTTTTTTTTTAAAAAAAAATTAAAAAACCCCTTTTTTTCCCCCCTTTTTCCACTTGGGTTTTGGTTGGGGGTTTTTAAAAAGGGAAAAACCCTTCCAAAAAAAATTTTTTTTTTTTTTTTTTAAAATTTTTTTTTTTCCTTTTGGGAAAAATTTTTTTTTTTAAAATTTGGCCAATTTAAAAGGGGGGCCCCCCTTTAAATTTAAAACCCCGGGGTTTTTTGGGGGGGGGAAAAACCCCCCCCTTTTTTTGGGGGGGGGTTTTTTTTTTGGGGGGGGGGCCCCAAAAACCTTTTTTTTGGGGGAAGGCCCTTTTCTTAAATTTTTCCACCCCCCAATTTTTTAAAAATAAAAAAATTTTTTTTTTTAATTTTTTAAAAATTTTTTTTCCCCGGGGTTTTGGGGGGGGGGAATTTTCCAAAAAAAAGGGGGTTTTTTTCCCCCCAACCCTTTTTTTTTTAAATTTTTTTTTTTCCCCCGGGCCCCAAAAAACCCTTTTGGGGGGTTTTTTTGCCTTTTTAAAAAAAGGGGGGAAGTTTTCCGGGGAAAAAAGGGGGGGCCGTTTTTGGGGGGGGGGGAAGCCCTTTTTTTTTTTTTTAATTTAAAATTTTTTAAAGGGGGGTTTTTTTTTTTTTTTTTTAACCCCCTTCAATTTAAAACCCCCAAAAGGGGGGCCCCTTTTTAAAAAAAAAAGGGCCCCCCCGGGGGGGGGGGGGAAAAGGATCCCCTTTTCCCCCGGGGGGGGGGGGGTTTTTTTTTTTTTCCCCGGCCCCAACCCCAAAGCTTTTTTGGGTTTTTCCCCCCCCCTTTTTTTTTAAAAAAAATTTCCCCCCCCTTTTGGGCCCCCCAAAAAAAAAAAAAGGTTTTTGGGGAAAAAACCCCGGTTGCCCTTTTTTTTTTAAAAAAGCCTTGGGGGCCCGGGTGCTGTAAGCTTTTTTTTTACTGTTTACTCAACCGGGGCCTTTTTTCCCCTTTTTTCCTTTAAGGTTCCCCCCCAAAAAAAAAAACCCCCCCAATTTTTTTTTTAAAAAAAAGGGGGCCCCATTGGTTTTAAAAAAAAAAGGGGGGCCCCTTTTTTTGGAGGGGTTGGGGCCCCCCCAAACTTTTCCTTTTTTTTTTTTTTTAAAAAAAATTTTGGGGGGCCTTTTTTCCCCCTTTTTTTTTTTAAAAACCCCTTTTAAAAAAGGGGGGTTTTTGGGCCCCTTTTCCCCCGGAAAAAAAAAAAGGGGGGGGGTTTTTTTTTTAAAAAAATTTTTTTCCCCCCCCCGGGGGGGGGTTTTTTTAAAAAATTTTTTTTTTTTAAAAGGGAAAAAAAATTTTTTTTCCCAAAAACCCCCCCCCCCCAAAAAAAAATTTTTTCCCGCTTTTTTCCCCCGGGGCCCCTTTTTTTGGGGGGGGGGGGTTTAAAAAAGGGTGGGACCCCCCCCCCCAATCTTAAACCCCTTTTTTTTGGGTTTTCCCAAACCCGGAATTTATTTTCCTTTTAAAACCCCCTTTTTTTTTTTCCCCCCTTTTCCCTAAAAAATTAAACCCCGCTTTTTTTTGGGGTTTGGGTTTCCCAAAATTTTTTTAGAAAAACCCCCCCCCTGGGTTTTTTTTTTTACCCCCAAACCGGGAAATTTTTAAAAATTTTTTCTTTTGGGGGCCCCCCCCTTTTTTTTCCCCCCTTTTTTTGGGGGGCCCCCCAAAAAAAATTAAAAAACCCTTTTTTATTCCCCTTTTGGGGTTTTGGGTTTTAAAAGGGGGGGGAAAAACCCCCCCCCTGGAAACTTTTTCCCCGGAAAAACCCCCCAAATTTTTTAAAATTTTTTTTTTTTTGGTTCCCCCCTTTTTTTTTTTTAAAAAGGGGCCCCCCTTTTTGGGGGGGTTTTTTGGGTTTTCTTTGGGTTTGAAAAAGGCCCCCAAAACCCCCCTTTTTTTTTTTCCCCAATTTTTTTTGGGGTTTTTTTGGGGGGCCCGGTTTTTTTGAAAAACCCCCTTTTTTTTTGGGAAAAAAATTTAAATTTTTTTTTAATTTTAACCCCTTTTTTTCCCTTTTTAAAAAAAAGCCCCGTTTTTTTTTGGGGAAAAAATTTTTGGGTTTTGGGGGAAAATTAAAAGGGAAAGGGGGGGGCCCCCCCCCCCCCCTTTTTTTTTCCGGGGCTTCCCCAAAATTTTTTTTTTGGGGGGCCCCCCTTTTTTTTTTTTGGAAGGGGCCCCCCCCTTTTTAAAAAACCCTTTTTGGGCCCTTTTTTGGGAAACCTTTAAAAAAGTTAAAACGGGGCCCCTTTCCCCTTTTTTTTTTGGGGGGCCCCGGGGGGGGGGTTTTTTTTTTTTTTAAAAAAGGGGGGCCCCCCAAAGGGGAAAAAAACCCTTTTGGGGACCCCCTGTTTTGTCCCCAAAAAGGAACCCCCCTTTGGGGGGGTTAAAAAAAACCCCCATTAAAAATTTTTTTTTAAATTTAACCCGGTTTTTTTTTGGGGGGCCCCCCTTTTTTTTAAAAAAATTTTTTTTTTTAAAAGGGGGAAAACCCCCTTTAAAAAACCCCTTTTTTGCCTTTTTTAAAAAAAGGCCCCTTTTTTTTTGGGGGTTTTTTGGGTTTTTTCTTTTCCCCGGGAACTTTTTTTGAAACCCCCCTTTCCTTTTAATTTAAGGGGAACCCAAATTTTTATTCCCCCTTTTTTCCCCCCTTTTTTTTTAAAAAAAATTAAAACCCCCTTGGGTTTTTCCCTTAAAAATTTTTTTTTTTTAAAAGGGGGTTGGGGGGGGGGGGTTTTTTTTTAACCCAAATGGGTTTTTTTTGGGGGAAAAAATTTTTTCCCTTTTTTTTAAAAAAATTTTTTTTTTTTTCCCCTTTTCCCCCCCTTTTTTTTTCCCCTTTTGGGGGGTTTTTTTAAAAAAAAAAAATTTTTTAAAAATTTTTTTCCCCCCCCAAATGGTTTTTTTTTTTGGGCCCCCCTTTTTTCCTTTTTTTTAAAAACCAACCTTTCCCAAAAGGGGGGAACCCCTTTTTTTTTCCAAAGGGGCCCCCCCTTTTTTAAAAATGGGGGGCCCTTTGGGGTTTTTTTTGGGTTTTTGGGGGGGGGGGGGGGCCCGGGGGGATTTTTTTCCCCCCCCTTTTTTTTCCCCCCCTTTTTTGGGGGGGGTTTTTTTTTTTTTTTTTTTCCCCCCCCCCCAAAAAAAACCCTTTTTTTCCCCAAAATTTAACCCCTTTTGGGGGGGGGGGTTAAAAACCCCCCTTTTCCTTTTTTGGGGGGGGGGTTTTTTCCGGGGAAAAAAAAAATCCTTTAAAAACATTTTTTTAAAAAAATTTTTTTTTTTAAAAAAAATTTTAAAAGGGAATTTTTTTTTTAAAAAAAAAAATTTTTTTAAAAAAACCCCCTTCCCTTTTTTGGGGGGGGGAGGGCCCCCCTTTTTTTTTTTCCCCCCACCCCGGGGGCCCGGAAATTTTTTCCCCCTTTTTTTTTTTTAAGGGGCCCCCCCAAATTTTTTTTAAAAAAAGGAATTTTTTTTTTAAAAAAAAAAGGGGGGGTTTTTTGGGGGGGGGAAAAATTTTGGGGGGGGGGAAAAATGGGTTCCCTTTTTTCTTTTTCCCCCCGGACCCCTTTCCCCGGGGATTTTTTTTTTCCCCCCCCCCCCCCCCCCCCAAATTTTTTTGGGGGAAAATTTTTTGGGATAAAAAAAAAATTTTTTTAGGGGGAAAAAAAAAACCCTTTCCCCTTGGAATTCCCCCTTTTTTTTTTTTAAAATTCCCCCCCTTTTTTTTGGGGGGAAATTTTTTTTCCAATGGAATTTTAAACCCCAAAAAAAAGGGGGGGTTTTTTTTTAAAAACCCTACCCAAAATTTTTCCCCCAAATTAAAAAATTTTTTTTTTTGGGGGGGGGGGGCCCCAAAAAAATTTAAGTTTTTTGTTTCCCCTTCCCCTTTTGGGGGGGAAATTTATCCTTTTTTTTAAAGGGGGCCCCCCCTTTTTTTTAAAAAAAAGGTTTTTTTTTTCCCCCAAAAATTTAAAACCCGGGGGAAAAAAAGGGTTTCCCCCCCGGGGGGGGGGGGGCCCGGGGGGGTTTTTTTTTTTTTTAATCCCCCCCTTTTTTATTTTTTTTCTTAAGGGGGGTTTCCCCCCCCAAATTTAAAAAAATTCCCCTTTGGTTTTCCCCCTTTAAAAAAATTTTTTTTTGGGAAAAAAACCCTTTTTTGGGGGGGGGGGGGCCCCCCTGGGGGGCCCAATTTTTTTTTTTTTTTACCCCCCCTTTAAAATTTTTTGGGGTTTTTTTTTTCCTTTTTCCCTTTCCCCCTTTAAAACCCCCCGGGGGGGGGGGGCCCCCCCCCAAAAAAATTTTTTTGGGGGTTTAAAAAGGCCCCCTTTTTAAAATTTTAAAACCCCCCCCGGGGGGGTTTTTTTTTTTTTAAAACCCAAAAAAACCCCCCGGGAAAATTTTTTTTTTTCCGGGGGCCCCCCCAAATTTTTTTTAAAAAAAAAGGGGGTTTTAAAAATTTTTAAAACCCCCGGGGGTTTTCCGGGGGGGATCGGGGTTTTCCCTTTTTAAATAAGGGTTTTTTTTTTTTTTTTCCCCCAACCGGAAATTTTTTTTTTTTAAACCCCCCCCCCAAAAATTTTAAAAAAAAAAAATTTTTTTTTTTAAAAAAAAAATTTTTTTTTTAAAACCCCCTTATTGGGGCGGTTTCCCCCGGGCCCCCTTTTTTTTTTTTCTGTTTTTCCCCCCCCCCCCAAAAAAAAAAGGGGGGCTTTTTTTTCCTTTTTTCCCCCCCAAAAAAAAAATTTTTTTCCCTTTTTTGGAATTTTTTTAAAAAAAAGCCCCCAAGGGGTTTTTTTAAAAAAAAACCCCCCTTTTTAGGGGGCCCCTTTTGGGGGCCCGGTTTGGGGCTTTTTTTTCCCTTTAAACCCCCCTTTTTTGGGGGGTTTTTTTTTTCCCCCCCCCCCGAACTTCAATTTAAACCCCAAAAGGGGTTTTGGTTTTAAAAGGGAACCCCCAATTTTTTAAAAAGGGAAGGTTTCCCCGGGGTTTTGGGGGGGAAAATGGGGGGGAATTTTTTTTTTCCTTTTTAAAGGGAAATTTTTTGGGGAAATTTTTTTTGGGCCTTTACCCCCAAATTTAAAAAAAAAGGGGGGTTTTTTTTTTTAAAAAAACCTTTTTAAATTTTTTTTTTGGGGGGTTTTTTGGGGGGGGGGGAAAAAAGCCTTTTTTTTAAAAAGGCCCCCCCTTTAAAATTTTTTTAAAAAAAATTTTTTTCCTTTTCCCCCCCAATTTAATTTTAAAAAATTTTTAAAATTTTTTTAAACCCCCCCCAGGTTTGGGTTTTTTTAAAGGGGGGGAAAAAAAACTGGGTTTTTGGGTTTTCCCCCCGGGGGCCCCTTTTTTTTGGTTTTTTCCCCAACCCCCCTTTAAAACCCCCCTTTTTTTTTTCCCCCCCCCCAAAAAAAAAAAGGGGGGAAAAAGGGGCCCAAAAAAAGGGGTTTTTTGGGAAAAATTTTTTTTGGGGGGGGGTTTAAAGGGGGGGGGGGGAAAAAATTTTTTAAAAAATTTTTTTTTTTGGGAAATTTTTTTTTTTTTGGAAAAAACCTTTTTTTCCAATTTTTTGGGGGGTTTTTAAAAAAAGGTTTTGGGGTTTTTGGGAAAAAAAAACCCCTTTTCCCGGGGCCCCCCTTTTTTTTATTTGGGGGCCCCCCCCTTTTTTTTAAGCTTTTTTAAAAGGGTTTTTTTTTTGGGGGGCCCCCGGGAAAAATTTTTTTTTGTTTTTTCCCCCCCCCTGGTTTTTAAAAAAAAACCTTTTTAAAAACCCCCCCCCTTTTTGGGGGGGGGCCCCGGGGGGTTTTTTTTAAAAACCCCCCCCAAAAGGGGTTTTTTTAATTTTTATTTTTTTTTTTTCCCCCCAAATTTTTTTTTAAAAAAACGCTCCCCTTTTTAAAAAAAAAAAAATTTTTTTTCCCCCCAAAACCCGGGGGGGGTTTTAAAAAAAATTTTTTTTTTGGTTTTTTCCCCCGGGGGGGGGTTTTTTTTTTTCCCGGGGCCCCCCCCAAAAAAAATTTTTTTTTTTGGGGGCCCCCCCGCCTTTTAAAAAAAAACAAAGGGGGGTTTTTTAAAAAACCTTTCCCTTTTTTGGAAAATCCCCCCCGGGGGAAAAAAAAAGGGGGGGGCCCCCCCCAAATTTTTTTAAATGGTTTTTTTTTTTGGGGGGGGCCCCCGGGAAAAAATTTTTTTTTAAGGAAACCCCCCCCCCAAAAATTTTGGGGGGCCCAAGGAAAAAAACACCTTGGGGGGGGGGAAAAATTTTTTTTTTTTTTTTTTTTTTCCCCGGGGGGGGGGATGCCTTTAAAATTTTTTTTTCTTTTGGGCCCCCCCTTTTTTAAAAAATTTTTCCCCCTTTTTTCCCAAAAAAAAACCCCAAAAGGGGGGTTTTTTTAAAAAAAAAGGGGGTTTTTGGGGGGGGGGGCCCCCTTTTTTTGGGCCCGGGCCCCCCCATCAAAAAAAAAATTTTTTTTTTTTTTTTTTTCCCCGGGGGCCCCCCCTTTTTTTTTTTTAAAAAAACGCTTTTTTCAAAAAATTTTTTCCGGAAATTTTTCCCCCCTTTCCAAATAAAACCCCGGGAGGCCCCCCAAAAAATTTTTTTTTTTTTTTTCCCCCAAAACCCCCCCAAAAAATTTTCCCTTTTTTTTTTCCAATAACCCCCACCCCCTTTTTAAAAAAATTTTTTTCCGGTTTTAAAAAAAATTTTTTCCCCAAAGGAGGGTTTTAAGGGGGGTTTTTGGGGGGCCCCGGGGAAAATTTTGGTTTTTTTCCCCCCCCCTTAAATTTTTTTTTTTTTATTCCGGGTTTTTTTTTTTAAAATTAAATTTTTTCCCCCTTTTAGCCCAATTTTTAAAAAAAACCAGTTTTTTAAAAAAATTTTTTACGGAATTAAAAAAAAAAAATTTTTTTTTAGGGGGAAAAACCCCCCTTTTTTTTTAAAAAGGTTTTTTTCCCATTTTTTTTTAAAATTTGTAACCCCCCTTTTTTTTTTTTTCCGGGCCCCCCCCTTTTTTTTTTTTTACCAAACCCCCCCCTTTTCCCCCCTTTTTTTTTTAAAGGTTTAACCGGGGGGGGGGGGGGAAGGGGAAGGGCCCCCGGGGCTGGAAAATTTTTTAAAAAAAATTTAAATTTTTAAAAAATTTTTTTTAAAAACCCCTTTTTTTTAAAAATTTTCCCCCTTTTTTCCCTACCCTTTGCCCCCCCACTTTTTAAAAAAGGAAAAACCCCCAAAAAAAAGGGGGGGAACCCCCCCCTTAATTCTTTAAACCCCGGGTTTTAAAAATTTTTTTTTTTTTTTTTCCCCCCCCCCCCCCCTTAATTAAAAAATTTTCCCCTTTTTCTTTTAAAAAAAAAAAAAAGGGGGTTTTTTGGGTTAAAAAAAAATTTTTGGGTTTTAAAGGGGGGCCCCCAAAAGGGGGTTTTCCCCCCATTCCCCCCCCAAAAAAATTTTTTTTGGGGGAATTTTTCCCCCGGGGGAACCCCCTTTTTTTTTTTTTTTGGGGGGGGCCCCCCCAAAAAAAAAAAATTTTTTTGGGGGGGAAAAAAAAAAAAAACCCCCCCTTTTTTTTTTTTCCCCGGGGGGCCCCCCAACCCGGTTTTTTTTTCCTTTTTTTTCCAAAGGGCCCCCCCCTTTTTAAAAAAATTTTTTTTGGGTTTTTCGCCCCAAAAAATTTCCCCCCCTTTTTTTTCCGGGGTTTTTGGGGGTTTTTTGGGCCCCGGGGGGGAAAAAAAAAGGGGAAAAATTTTTTGGGGTTAAACCCCCCCCAAAAAAACTTTAAAAATTTTTTTTTTTCCCGGGGGTTAATTTTAAAGATTTTTTTTTTGGGGGGGAAACCCCCCTTTAAAATTTTTTTTGGGGGGGGGCCCCCCCAAAAAGGAAAACCCCCCTTTTTAAAAAGGAAGGGAAAAACCCCTTTTTCCCCTTTTAAAAAGGGTTCCTTTTGGGGGCCCCTTTTTTTTTTTTCCCCCCCCCCCCAAAAAAACCCTTTTTTGGGGGACTTTTCCTTTTTTGGGAAAAAAACCCCTTTTTTTTTTAAAGGGAAAACCCCCCCGGTTTTTGGGGGGGGGTTTTTTTTTTTGGAAAAAAATTTTTTGCCCCTTCCCCGGGGGGGAACCGGGAAAACAAACCCGGTTTTAAACCTTTTTTTAAAAAAACCCTTTTTTTCCCCTTTTTTTTAAAAAACCCCCCCCCAAAAAAAAAAAAAATTTTTTTTGGGGGGGGGGGAAAAAGTGTGGGTTTTTTAAAAAAAGGGGGGCCCCTTTTTTGGGGAAAACCCCCCCGGGGGCCCCCCCCCCAAAAAAAAAAAAAAAAGGGGGGTTTTCTTTTTTTTTCCCCCCCCTTTTTTTTAAAAAAAAGGGGGCCCCCCCTTTTTTTTTAAATTTGGGGCCCCCCAAAAAAAAAACCCTTTTTAACCCCCCCTTTTTTAAAAATTTTTCCCCTTTTTGGGAACCCCCTTTTTTTTTTTTCCCCAAATTTTTTTTTAAAGGGGTTTTTTTTTTTTTGGGGGGCCCCCCTTTTTTTCCCTTTTTTTGGGGGGGTTTTTTTAAAAAGGTTTTTTTTAATTTTTTTTTCCCCCCCCCCCTTTTTTTTATTTTTTTTTGGGGGGGGGCCCCCTTTTTTTTTTTTCCCCCTTTAAACCCCCCTTTTTTTTGGGAAAATTTTTTTTTTTTTTCCCCCCCGGGGCCCCCCCGGGTTTTTCCCCCTTTTTTTCCCAAAAAGTTTTTCCCCTTTTTAAAAAACCCCCTTTTGGGGGGGGAAATTTTAAAAAAAAAACCCCCCCCCCCTTTAAATTTTTTTTTGGGCCCCTTTTTGGAAAAGGATCCTTTTAAAACCCTTTTTTTTTCCCCCCGGTTTTTCCCCTATAAAATTTTTTCCCCCCAAAAACCCCAAAAAAAGGGGTTTTTTGGGGGGAACCCAAAAACCCTTTTTTTTGGGGGGGGGGGACCCCCCCCAAAAAAAAATTTTTTTTTAAGGGCCCCCCCCCCCCGGGGGAAAAAAGAATTTTTTTTAATTTTTCTACCCAAACCCCCCTTTTTTTTTTTTTTTTTCCCCCCCTTTTTTTTTCCCCCAAAAAAAACCCGGGGGAAAATTTTTTGGGCCCTTTGGGGCCCAAATTAAAATTTCCCAAAATTTTTGGGGTTTTTTTTTTTTTTGTTTTTTTTAAAAAGGGGGGGCCCCCCCTTTTTCCCCCTTTTTCCCCTTTTTTTTCCCCCTTTCCCCCCAAAAGGGCCCCCTTAAAAATTTTTTTTTAAAAAGGAAGGGGGCCCCCCCGGGGGGGGGGGGGGGCCCCCCTGGGGTTTTTTTTTATTTGGGGGGGCCCCGCCTTTTTGGGTTTTGGGGAAGGGGGCCCCCTTTTTTTTTTTCCCCCCGAAATTCCCTTTTTTAACCCCAATTTTTCCCCCTTTTTCCCCTTTCCTTTTTTTTTTTTAAACCCAAGGGCCCCCCGGGGGGGGGCCCCCCCGGGGAACCTTGGGTTTTTTTAATTTTTTCCCCCAAAAAAATTTTTAAATTTTTTGGGGGTTTTTTTTTAAACCCCCCCCAAAAAATTTTTTTTCTTTTTTTCTTTCCCGGCCCCCCAAAAACCCCTTAATTTTAAAAGGAAAAAAAGCTTTCCCCCGGGTTTAAAAGGGGGGGTTTTTTTTCCCGGGGAAAAAAACCCCCCCCTTAATGGGGCCCCCCCTTGGGGTTTTTTTTTCCTTTTTATTTGGGGGGCCCCCCCTTTTTAAAAAATTTTTTTTTTTAAACCCCCCCCCCTTTTTTTTTAAAAATTTTTTTTAAAACCTTTTGGGGTTTTTTAAAAAAGGGGTTTTTTAAAAACCCCCCCCCCAAAAATTTTAAGCCTTTTTTAAAAAATTTTTTTTTTCAAGGGTTTTCCCCCCCCAAAAAATTTTTTTAAAAAGGGGGGCCCTTTTTCCCCCCAAAAAACCCCCCCGGGCCTACCAGGTTAAAAGGGGTTTTTCGGGTTGGGGGAAAAAGGGGGGGGGGGGTTTTTTTTTGGGTTGAACCCCCCTTTTTTTTTTGGGGCCCAAACCTTTTTTTTTTTTAACTTTTTCCCCCCCAATTTTTCCCCCCCTTTTTTAAAATTTCCCCCCTTTTTAAAAGGGGGTTTTTAATTGGGGGGGAAGGGGGGAAACCCCCCCCGGGGGGTTTTTTTTTTTTTTTTCCCGGAAATTTCCCCCCGGGAAAAATTTTTTTTAAAAGGAAATTTTTTTTTTTTAAAAAAAGTTTTTTTTTTAAAAATTTTTTCCCCCGGGGGAAAAACCCGGTTTTTGGGGGTTTTTTTTTGGGGGGCCCCCTTTTTTGGGGGGGTTTCCCCCGGGGGAAAAACCCCCCCAAAAAAAAACCCCGGAAAAAAACCCTTTTTGGGGGGGGCCCCCCGGGGGAAAAAAAAAAAAACCAATTTTTAAAAACCCCTTTTTTTTTCCCCCCTTTTTTTTTTCCTTTTTTAAAAAAATTTTAAAGGGTTTTCCCCCTTTCCAAAATTTTTTTCTTTTTTTTTTTTTCCCCCCCCCAAAAATTTTTTTTTTTTTTTTTTTAAAAACCCCCCCCCAAAAAAAAATTTTTTTTTTCCCCCAAAAAAAACCCCGGGTTTTTTGGGGGTTTCCCCGGGGGGCCCCTTTTTTTTGGGGGGGGGGGGGAACCCTTTTTTTTTTTCCCCCCACCACCCCCCAAAGGGGGGTTTTTTTTTATTTTCCCCCCCAAAACCCCTTTTTTTTTGGGGGGAAAAAATTTTTTTTTTTTTTGGGGAAAAAGGGGGAAATTTGGGGGGGGGCCCCCCCCCCCTTTTTTTTTTTTTTTTTCCCCCCAAAAAAATTTTTTTTTTGGGGGGGCCCAAAATTTAAAAAAAGAAATTTTTGGGGGGAAAACCTGAAAAAAGGGGTTTTTTGGGGGGGGGGGCCCCCCGGGGGGTTTTTTTTGGGGGGGGGGGGGGCATTTTTTTTTTTAAAAACCCCCTCCTTCCGGGGGGAACTTTAAACCTTTTTTTAAACCCCCCAAAAAAAAAAAAATTTTTTTTTCCCCCTTTTTTTGGCCCCTTTAAAATTTTTTTTTAAAAAAAGGTTTTTAAAGGGGGGGGGGGAAAAAAAAAAAGCTTTTTTTTTTTGTTTTTCCCCAAAAGGGTTTTTTTTCTTTTTCCTTTTTCCCCCCCCCCCCCAAAATTTTAAAAAAAATTTTTTTTTTTTGGGAAAAAGGTTTTTTTGGGTTTTAAAAAAAAATTTTCCCCTTTTTTCCCCCCTTTTTGGGGGGGGGTTTTTTTTACCCCTTTTTTTTTAAAAAAAAAAATCCTGGAAAAAATTTTTTTCCCAATTTAATTTTATTCCCCTTTTTTTTGGGGTTTTTTTTAAAACCCCCCGGGGGCCCCCCCCTTTTGGGGGAAATTTAAGGGTTTTTTAAAAAAAAAACCCCTTTTTTTAAAAAAAAAATTTTTAAATTTTTTTTGGTTTTTTTTAAAAATTTTTTTTTTTTTTTTTTTTTTAAAAAAAAGGGGGGTTTTTTTTTAAAGCCTTTTTTAAAAAAAATTTTTTTTAAAAAAGGTTAAAACCCCTTTTTTTTTTGGGGAAAACCCCCCGGGGGGGGGTTTTTTCCTGGGTTTTGGGGGGCCCAAAACCCCCCCGGGGGGAAAAAATTTTTTTTTTCCCCAAAAACCCCAAAAATTTAAAACGGGGGGCAAATTTTAAAAAAAGGGGGGGGTTTTTCCCTTTTTAAAAAATTAAAAAAAAATTTAAAGGGGGGGGCCCCCCCCCGGGGGGAACCCTTTTTTTTTTTTTTTTTAAAAAAATTTTTTTTTTTTTTAAACCCCTCTTTTTTTTTGGAAAATTTTTTTTTTTAAAGGGGGGGTTTTTTTTTTTTTAAAAGGAAAACCCCCGGGGGGAAAACCCCCCGGGTTTCCCGGGGTTTAAAAAGGGGGGGGAACCCCGGTTTTGGGGGGGTTTTTTTTCCCCTTTTTTAAATTTTTTCCCCGGGTTTTTTTTTCCCCCCTTTTTTGCCTTAAATTTTTTTTTTTTGGGAAACCCCCCCGGTTTTTAAAAATTTTTCCCCTTTTTTAAAAAAACCCAAAAATTTAATTTAAGGGAAAACCCAAAAAATTTAATGCTTAATTTTTTCCCCTTTCCCTCCCAAAAAATTTTTTTTTTTTCCCCTTTTTTTCCCCCGGGGCCCCCCCCAAAATTTTTTTCCCTTTTTTTTAAAAACCAGGTTAAAAAACCCCCCGGGTTTTTTAAAAAGGAAAAACCCCTTTTTTTTTTGGGGGGGGTTAAAAACCCCCCCCTTTTTAACTGGGGCCCCCCCCCAAATTTTTTCCCCCCCGTTTTTTTTGGGGGAATTTTTTTTTTTAAAAAATTTTTTGGGTTTAATTTTAAAAGGTTATTTAAAAAAATTTTTTCCCCTTTAAAAAGGCTGGTTTTAAAAAAAAAAAGGCTTGTGGATGCATATCCGATGCGAACTATTTTATACACATACCTACCATGGTATGCCTGAATGCATCTTATCTTCAGTTAGAACCGATTCTAACAGATAGGGC
Source organism: Polypterus senegalus (assembly GCF_016835505.1). Lineage (NCBI taxonomy): Eukaryota > Metazoa > Chordata > Cladistia > Polypteriformes > Polypteridae > Polypterus > Polypterus senegalus. Next base: position 16,294 of record NW_024384328.1, read on the forward strand.
TTGCATATGGCCTACCAGTTTATTATCTTGATAGACAAAGTTAGCCTATAAACTTTCCTTCAACTCGATCTTAATTTATAACTTTGTACCACTGCTCAATGCCTGAAAGCACTTTTTCATGAGGTATCGATCTCATCTTACCAGCTTTGAGGCCGATGCTACGCTTTTCATGTAAAGCCCGTGAATCTGGAGGAAAACATCTTTCTCTGCTTGCTTGATGAATGCATTATCCCCGATTGAGCTACTTTGATATCCCTGACCAGTTTGCCTGGACTGATTAACCATGTTGCCCAAACAGGTTTAACCGCTTGATCGATGCTGTAGCTTTATTTTACTGTTCTCATCCTGGACATCAGTGTATGCCTTTAAATGCATCTTTTTCTTTCAATGGAGCGCTCACCCCGATCTTCAATATATAACCAGCATTATGTGGCGCAGCTTTGCTTGCCATACCAGAGTAAGCACCCGATGTAGTTTGATCTAGAGGTAAAGCCGCGCTCGCCTGTGCTTGGATGTGAGTGCTGGATCCGGATGCTGGAAGCTATTTTCTATACTGTACTACTCAACCTGACCATCAGCGTATGCCTGGGAACTGCATCTTTATCCTTTCCTTGTTGGGCCACCGAACAATTTATAACCAGCTTATGGAACCTACTGTTATTTGCCCAGTTTGAAGCTTGATCTTGGAGTTAAGCCAGGTTGCCCAGTATCGAGCTGGTAGACCGCCTTGCAACATCGAATGCTGAAGCTTTTATTTATTACTGTTGTACTCATCCTGGACATCAGTGTATGCCTTTAAATGCATCTTTTTCTTTCAATGGAAGGCTCCACGATCTTCAATATATACCAGCATTATGTGCGCAGCTTTACAGCCATACCAGGTAAAGCACCGTGTGTTTGATCACGAGGTTGATCAAGCGCTCTGCAGTTCTTGGATGGGAGGCTGCCTGGGATGCCCGGGTGCTGTAAGCTTTCGTACTGTAACGCCACTGACCATCATTGCTGGCTGGGAACTGATCTTTATTCTGTACATTTTGCTACCCACGACTATTTATACAGCATTGGAACGCTACTGTTCATTATGGCCATACCAGTTTGAAGCGTCTGATCTTGGAAGTTAAAGCGCAAGGTTCGCCAGTATCGAGGCTGGTGACCGCTTGCAACATCGAGATGCTGTAAGCTTTTATTTATTACTGTTGTACTCATCCTGGACATCAGTGTATGCCTTTGAAATGCATCTTTTTCTTTCCAATGGAAGCGCTCCACCCGATCTTCAATATATAACCAGCATTATGTAGCGCAGCTTTTGCTTACGGCCATACCAGAGTAATAGCACCCGATGTAGTTTGATCTAGGAGGTAAAACGCGCATGCGCTCTGCCTGTGCTTGGATGTGAGAGTGCATGGGATCCCGGATGCTGGAAGCTATTTTCCTATACTGTACTACTCAACCTGACCATCAGCGTATGCCTGGGAACTGCATCTTTATCCTTTCCATTGTTAGCGACCCACCGAACCAATTTATAACCAGCATTTGGAACGCTACTGTTGATTATGGCCATACCAGTTTGAAGCGTCTGATCTTGGAAGTTAAAGCGCAAGGTTCGCCAGTATACGAGCTGGTAGACCGCTCAACATCGAATGCTGTAAGCTTTTATTTATTACTGTTGTACTCATCCTGGACATCAGTGTATGCTTTGAAATGCATCTTTTTCTTTCAATGGAGCGCTCCACCCCGATCTTCAATATATAACCAGCATTATGGCGCAGCTTTTGCTTACGCCATACCAGGTAAAAGCACCGATGTAGTTTGATCTACGAGGTTAGATCATGCGCTCTGCCAGTTCTTGGATGGGAGGCTGCCTGGGATGCCCGGATTGTAAGCTTTTCCTATACTGTAAGTTCGCCACCTGACCATCATTGCATGGCTGGGAACTGAATCTTTATCTGTACATTGTTAGCACCCACGAACTTCAATTTATAACCAGCATTGGAAGCTACTGTTATTATGCCATACCAGTTTGAAAGCGTCTGATCTTGGATTAAGCAGGTTCGCCATACAGGTGGTGACCGCCTTCAACATAATCGAGTTTTATACTGTTGCCATCCGGACATCAGTGTGTCACCTTATAAGCGTCACATTTATATACCACCGACATCATTATGGCCCTTTAGAACTTTTTCATGGCT